>NC_068319.1:8294860-8412360 GCF_025860055.1 Xyrauchen texanus | reverse complement strand
AGCCCTTTGAAATGGCAACAGCTGCACCTACTAACAACAGAACTGCAGTTATAAAAGGAGAAAATAATCTGTGTTTGACAAGATAAATATGACTGCATGTACCAGAGGCTGTGGAGCACTGGAAACCCAAAGTTTACTATAAAAGGCACCATTGAGAAATGCAATTAAGTCATAGATAAATAAAGTTAATTTAAAAATTCTGTCATCATTTACTGACACTTATGTCATTCCAAACCCATATTACATCATTTCTTGGACCACAAAGGGAAAGGTTAGGCAGAATGATTGCCTTAGTCACCATTTACTTTCATTGTATGGAGAGAAAAGAAAGATGCAATTAAAGTGAAAAGTAAGGCTAAAACCCTTTTGTGTTCCTCAGAGGATAGAAAGTCATACGGTTTTGGAACAACATGAGAGTGAGTAAATGATGACATCATTTTAATTTGTGATTCATTTTTGCTTTAATCAAATTTTTTTAATTGTAAACCAAGGGAAAATCTAATGCTTCATTTTGCTGGCAATCAACAAATAGTAGCATGCTCACGCTGTGATGTTTTGGAGATTTTGCATTAACTGGTACATACAGTAAGTCCTTTAAATTTGAGTGCTTTTAAAAATTGTATTTGTGTTTAATGTCAGTGATTGCAGCCTCAATGATGAAAGATGCAGAAAAACACTGACAGCAGAATTACTCTGTGAGTTTGGACTGTGATGTGCAGAACTGTCTCTCAGTGCAATTCATGCAGTTTTAAAAAATGGCAGGTCATCTACATGATTCAAATCTTGATTTAATGTAATCACTGATGGTGGCTAGAGAAATATAATTTTTTAATTTGCAACTGTGATTACAACAGCTTAGAACGTTCAACAAATATAATGGATGGTCCAACAGAACATCACATTTTGCCTTCTAGCACAGAATCAAACTGAAAAACTTCAATGAAAAGGGACATTACATGGTCAGAATGAAACTGAAGTTGAATGGACTGAATTACTGTTTCTCTGGTTTCCAATAGTGGCTGATCAGTTTAATAAGAGAGAACTGGAATCATTTAAATTTTGTAGTAGAACATCTTGCTTTCACAGAAACAATTGGGCTGTTCCAGGGAGGAGAAAGAGAACACGATGACTAACTACTCTGACCCCTAATGATAGAGCTCTCACCTGTCATCATATACTCACCTTCATGTTTCAAATATCTTAATTTTTTTTTCTGCAGAACGTAAAAGGAAGAATTTTTTAGGATGTGCATCTTGCTGATTTCATTACAATGGCAAATTTGACTTAATCACTTTAAAGCTTTCAAAGGATGTATGCATCTCATATGTCATATTCCAAGTCTTCTGAAGGCATACAGTAGGTTCTGGATGACAGACCAATACAAATATTGTATCTATGTAATTTTATGATAGCAGATTAAAGTTGCTTGGATCAAAATGTTAAAGTGACAAGGGAAAAAGATGCAATGAAAGTGAATGGTGACTGAGGCTAACATTCTGCCCAATATCTCCTTTTGAGTTCCACAGAGGAAAGTCATGGGTTTGTAAAAAAATGTGGGTGAGTAAATGATAACAGGATTTTTATTCTGAGGTGAACTATTACTTTAAATTTGAATTGAAAAATAGCTGTTGTATTAAAATATGCCTCAATGTTACCCTGCTCTCTTCTGCAAGGTGCATGTATGAATCTGAGACACTGTCATAAATAACTATGGGATACTACTGCTCTGTTTGTTCTCTGCCAAATACATTCATGACACACTAACATGCCAAGCAATCCATCCATCTGTGAAATATTGTGTGACGGTTAGCTTGCTGGAACAATCCATCACCATATGACACAATTCAACGGTTTCACAAAGGCCTGCTGTAATTTACCTCCTGCAGAGCACCAGAGCGGTCCAGCACTAGAGGAACAGATCTGTGATGCTCAAGGAAGTATCCAATTACATGTTTAAAACAGAAGATTTCTGGAAATGTGTGCAAAACTGTCAGGATGCCCATAATAGATCATTTCTTTTGAATGGTTTATTTATGAGTGATATGACCATAAAACATAAAATCAGACAAATGGCTAACAGCAGCATTCATAGACCTTTTAAAATATTATATTTCGTCATTAAATATTTACAAACACAAAACAAGATTTCATCATGAGTTGGATCTTTCTGGCTCATGGGACACTCAAGTCATGTTCTAAAGCAGTGTTTCTCAATCATGGGTCTTTGAGCCAGTGTAAACACATCAAACTGTAGGAGCTTTTTCAGCCTTTCCAGAAGACTGGAAAATCATCTAGTCACAAAGTGGTTTACTACAGCGGGGAAACTCCTCCATAAATAACAATGGATTCTGTTTGTGCTTGTTAGGTTCAGTCGTGCGAGTAAATATATTCCAGATGAAAGATCAGATATTATTAGCGGGATGGGCAGCATACTCTGAAACTGTACATCAGGTGAGCTGTGAGATTTGTCCTATCCATATTAATGAATACAAAATACATTTATTTCCAAATAAGTAACAGACAAATGGAGAGTATTTATTGAATAAATTTCTTGGTATAGAACAAGAATCAGTTAATTAATTCATTAATTAGATTATTTTTTTTAATGTATTTTATTACTATTGTTTTGAAAAACACCTACACAAGTTTTAAATTTGGCATGTTACTCATCCAGCACCGTTTTTGCAATGGACATGAATGATACTTCAAATTGTGTGGATATTACATTTCTTAATGATAAGACTTTCAATTTTCACCCTGGCAGGCTATAAAAATGGCAAAAAAAATTAAATAAAAAGTATTTATATTGAAGAAGGAATGCAATGCCATATATAGGCACCAGAATATCATAGAGACATCGGGAAGGTGGGCTCTTAAAGGAATAATCAGGTTCAAAACAAGTTAAGCTCAACGACAGCATTTGTAGCGTTATTTTAATTGCCAAAAAAAAATAAAAAATACCAAAATGTGGGTAAATGGAAGTAAATGGTGCCGGTCCATAAACTTACTTAAAATACTCACTGTTTCAGAAGTTTAGCCACAAGACATAAACAATATGCATGTTAACGTGATTTTAGTGTGATAAAAATCGTAAAACCTTTTCTGTGTAAAGATATATCCAATTTTACAACTTTGTTGCCATGATGATTTAATGCTAGAAACCTTAAAATGTCTGTAAAAATTATTTAAATAATTTTAAAGCTCAAATAATACACAAGTTTTAACAGAAGAATTAATGCAAGTGCTTTTATATAATAATAAGCTTCATATTTCTGCCTTTCAACCCTCCAAAAATGTGCCACAATAACTTCCATTCCAAGCGCCTCACTGTAACCTTGAGTTTTTACGTTTTTTAAAGGAGGGATGAGTCAAAATAATTTTTTGGTGGAAATCAACATTATGCCACAAATACTGTCGATTGAGATCAACTTGTATATAACTCAGAATATTCTTTTTTAGACATTGTACAGTAAATGACCATCAAACAACCACCCACAACAGCCTAGAAAACCATCTGCCAAATAATAATTCAATCATTTCATTCAGAGAAAGAAAGATGCAGCTCAGATAATAGTTTTTCAATCCACTAAGGTCATCTGCAAGGAACAAATGTGCCAAACTCATCTCGGAGCAATCAATAATGACTGATAAAAGTCATTATTGACCTTCAGTATGTGACTTTTAACTGCCACTGAGAGAGAGAGAGAGAGAGAGAGAGAGAGAGAGAGGAGAGAGAGAGAGAGAGAGAGAGAGAATGCATTATTTATTTAGCTCGAGTCACCCTGACAGTAGTAATTTTACTTCAAGAGAGGAACCATCAATATTGTTTCTTTTTATCATGTCCTGAGTAGAAAGTTATTGATGTCTGAAATATTGGCAGAAGAAACACTGGACTGGAAATGACTGTTATGGTTTTCTAAGGTCTAAGGGTTATTAGGCTGATAGGTTTCCCTTGAGCTCTCTGCTGAAATATATGTGACTTGTTTCCAGATGTCCCTTTTCAAGCTTACAAACTCCTCACCTGAGACCAGTACACCCAAGCTGATCTACAGAGCATCTCAAATCTCAGACATAAGCATTACATCCACTAAAACCGCAATATGACTGTAGATAAACCTCAAGAAAATACACTCAGCATCCAGGCATTTGTTGCCACATTTTGAGGACTGAAATGATGGAACAGAAAAAATAAATTCATCCATCCATCCATCCATCCATCCATCCATCCATCCATCCATCCATCCATCCATCCATTCATCCAACAAAACTGTCTTGCTGTCTACTGCTTACATAAACTATCTTCTTGAGCAAAAATTTTGGTTGTTGGCATTTCAGTTTTTTTCACTGCCAAATCAGCCCAGCTCAGCACCGTTTTGCGGTGAATATTATCAATGACGAAAGATTTAGATAAGAAATCCCCAGAAGGTGTCAGTGATTCTTTTTATTTGACTTCTAGAGGCTGCTGTTATATTGTAGGAATAAAAACTAGCAGCAACTACCAGCATTGATTTTTGCCGATATCTGATAGTTCCAGAAAGCATCTATCGGCACTGATTAATCAGTAAAACCCATACATCGGTCTACCTCAAACGCACATGTGGGATGGCATGAGAGTGAGTAAACGATGAGAGAATTTTCATCTTTGCGTGAACTATCCCTTTAATAGAAGCACTATAAAATTACGTGGTTGCTTCTGCTATTGTGTTTTCAACTCACATTCGTATTTTATGCCACTATCGGCTCTGTTGAGGTTAAAGGTCTGATTTACGGAATGAGGTCTTAAAATACTTTATAGGTAGACAGCTCACTAGGTTTTGGAACACAGCCTATTGTATGTCTCTACAAAGAATCTTTAGGTGAAGGTATCTGTGGAGGGTACATTTTCCAAGATGATGAATTTTCCTCTCTTCCATCACAAGGGAATATTTGGGGACACATGAAAAAATAAGCAATCTGTAAACCAGCTCAAGAATAAAGCAATTCATCCAACTGTCTTTTTAAAAGGAATCAATGGTTTCTTAGCATCTCAGTCATGGCTAAAGGGCCACATCCACAAAAATAATTTACATTTACATTTATGCATTTGGCAGACGCTTTTATCCGAAGTGACTTACAGAGCCCTTATTACTGGGACAATAACCTCGGAGCAACTTGGAGTTAAGTGCCTTGCTCAAGGACACAATGGTGGTGGCTGTGGGGATCGAACCAGCGACAACATGCTTAACAGTTTAGTACTTTAGCTCACTACGCCACCCCCACCACTCATGATGCATGGAAATGCATACATTTTTCTAAGTTTATGCCTCATCCACACTAAAACAGCGTTTTCCTCAACCAAAAACTGACACTCTCCATAACTGCATACTTTGGAATATGATGATGTTAGGAAACTGAAAATGGAAATTTAAAAAGTAAAAGGATTAGTATGAATAGGAAAAGTCTTTCTAACGTAATGGAACACAAGCTCTGTTTTTGGTGGATAAAAATGGCATTCTATTGTGGATGAGACACGTTTCTAAATTAAAAAGTGTGATGTGACTAGTCTGATGTCAAATGAGAAACTTTTACAGTTCCACAAAGATCTTTTTTCCTCTGGTTCTTCAGGTATGGCAGCCCTGAACTACACTCAGAAAACATTTTTCATTAGGAGAAAAAAAATATATTTTAGGTGTCTTAGTGATTTCCTCAATCTATGTCCAAATATTTAGAGAGACATATTTTTTTTTATACAGAATTAAAATTAATACGGAAGAGGATTAGGGCCAAGCAATAATAAAAATATAAAACCATCTCGAGATTAAAGTCATTATAATGCGAGATTAAACTCGAAATACAATCTTGAGAATAAACTCATTAAATATCGAGAATAAAGTCATTATAATGCGAGATTAAACTTAACGAGTTTTTTCTCGAAACACAACGACTTTATTCTCGATATTTAATGAGTTTATTCTCAAGATTGTATTTCGACTTTTTTCTCGAAATTTAACGAGTTTAATCTCGCATTATAATGACTTTAATCTCGAGATGGCTTTATTTTTTTTTATTATTGCTTGGCCCTAATCCTCTTCCGTAATTAGAGACCAAAAAAATTGACAGAAAAAAAATTTTAGAGAGAGAGAATGAATTTGCTAGAAAAACAATTTGTAAGACAGGTTAAGGAAAGCACTAAGACACCTAAATAATTCACCTAGAAAAATATAATTTTTTGACAGTGTCAGGGCTTATGTATTTAGGAAACCGTGTACTTGTTTTTAAAAAAAATTAGAAACCAAAATGAAGATCCATTGAATGTATAATCAGGGTTGGGAGGGTTACGTTTTCAAATATTCCACTACAGATTACATAATACATGCTGTAAAATATCATTTGTAATGTGTTCCGTTAGACAATTTACACAAGGTTTATTTCTATATCTTCTGCTCCAAACTTACTTCTCTGTCTGCTCGTATTAATGTGACACATCATAAGAAAGTGTTTCACTGCTGTTCAAATGCACTTTGGATTGCACCATTTATATGTATAAATATTTTCCATCTAAAAGGAATAAATATTAAATGAAACAAATAACAATAAAATGCAAAGTAATCTCTTCGGTAATCAAAATACTTTTTGAATGTAACAGTATTCTAATTGCCAATGATTTATATTGTAACAGTAGTGCAATACAGTTACTTATATTTTGTATTTTAAATATGTATTTCCGTTACATGTACTTCGTTACTCCCCAACCCTGTGTATAATATAAGATAAAGAACATTTTTAATCTCCAAACTCAAAGAACCATAAAACCAACTCCAGAACATCATGAAGCGAAAATTGTTCTTTATGAGAAGAGTTCCATTAAAGATCCTTTATTTGTAAGAGTGCACACTGACAGAAACACAAGGCAATATTTCTCACTTATATGGTCGATAAAAAAAAAACTCTGGGTTCTCGTTCAATGACTTTTTATGAGGTATATCACCTCAGAGAAAACAAACCCAACACCTCTTTCCTCACTGAGCCCGGATGTCCAGACATATGACAAAACAAAGAAATAATCTCCAAACCAAACAGCTCCCAGCACAACAAGGCAATCCACAAATTCAGTTCTGCTCAGTTCTGGAGGGACGGAGGGAAAGTAAACTGCGTACATCAGCTGTGAGGCTACACAAAGCTCTCTGAGAGAAGCACAAATGTGAAACTGCTTTAATTTCAAATCCCAATACAGGGACCACATAAACAATTAAATGCAGCAACAGAAGGTCTTAGCATGCAGAATTGGGGAAGATTCATGTTTTTATGAAACCACATCTGTCAGCTTGTGTAATTTACACCAAAGCATGTGTCGCCCCTGCAACTAAACAGAGCTCAGTCATGCTTCAGTCATGTCAAGCTGTTTTCTGTGAACCACCATCAGAAATCACCACAATGGCCGTTTGATCACCATGACAACCTTCTGAAAGTTGGAGCATGTACTGACACATTTCTCATTAGAAAACACATCCAATGCTGCTGTAGATGAATGATACATTAAAAACAGCTCATATAATCACTTCAGAAAGGTTTTAGATTGATAGATTATTAATGAGGACTATTTTTTATCTATTTAAATAAAATCAGCAGACATTTTTTACTGTGAAATTCTCCCAAATAAAGTACAGGCATTCAGTCTAAGTCAGTTTAAGAAGCTCAGCTGCTCATGAAAGACTGACTGCATGAAACATTGATCCAAACAGGTCATCCCACTGGTCACTCTACCTGTCTAGGACCTTAAATATGTTGTGTTATAAGAGGAGCTATAAAATGGCTTTTGAGATACACAACTAAATCCAAAAGCTCATTCTCTCTCCAAAAAACAAAACCAAACACAAAACAGAATTAAAACAGAACACTTATCATTTTGATGCCTCTATGTGCTGGAACAAGAGCAGACATATGGAAAGATGGTTGGTGTGTGTCAGGGCCAGAGCAAGGTAATCTGGGTCCACTGACTGTATTGCTCTTGGCCCCTTTCCTATAAAAACTAAATTCAGTTTAGAATTTGTTGTGGGGCGATCTGTAGCTTTGGGCCCCTGGAATCATTACCATATTTCACCCCACTAGCTATGTCCCTGGTGTGTGTGTGTGTGTGTGTGTGTGTGTGTGTGTGTGTGTGTGTGTGTGTGTGTGTGTGTGTGTGTGTGTGTTTGCTAATTTTGTCTCCTTACATATGGACTAAATGTAGCAAAACCTTTTATTAGATTTCACTGTGTCTTTAAATCCGTAACCGCACTCACTGATTCAGTGAGTTCATTCAGTGGAGGATTCATCAGACTGATTCAAATCGATAAGTTGGCAGTTGGTGAGTCGTGTAGAGTGATTAACTCAAAGAATCAGCTCAAGAATCATTTGTTTGTGAATCAAAATATGCCAGTCATGAGCTGTATTTTCGTATTTGTGTGCAGCCAGCGAATTGGCTGATTGATTCAGTGAGTTCATTTAGTGAAGGATTCGTCAGACATTCAAACCGATCGTGAGTTGGCGTGTCGTTTGGTGTGATTCATTCAAAGAAACTGTTTTTAAGATTTATTCGTTAATCGAAATATGCAAGATGCAAAAAGAATTCTCTGTAATGCATCAACTACTATAGTTTGTCCTTACATCCAGATCCTAAAAGCAGTGGCGGAGCTAGGGGGTGGCCAGGGGTGGCCGTGGCCACCATGGACCGAAGCCTGGCCACCCCATTGGCCACCCCACTCGCAATTGCTGCTTAAGTCATTATTTTGGTCATTTTTTGGCACAATTTAGTTCTTTAGAGGTGAAATCATCTCTGTACAAATGTACAAACTTAACATGTGTGCACACCAAGGTCGCCAAACCTCTCTGTTCCAGGTGTCATTGTATCCACTCCCCCCACAGTCCAGTCCGGCGATATAAAATGACCACCACAGACTGATTGCTTGCCCCTGCCTGGTCACCCTTTTGAAAAACTCCCGGCACCACCCCTGCCTGAAAGAAGTGCAGGTGGTGCATCCATATGCGTCTTGTGTAAACTTTGTGAACAGAATGGTAAAACATATTCATCTGTCCTAGACATTTCCAAAGTCATTTTCTTAAAATATATTAGCTATTTCTTCATATGAAGGATATCATTGAAGATTATCATTGCATCTTAAATCAAACACACTTAGGCATAGCCCTACACATAATAGCTTGTGTTCACCATCTGCCACCCTTTCAATCAGTCAGTATAATAATAATTTCCTCTTTGAATTAAAACCATTTAAATGCAGCTAACTGAGGCGAAGTTGTGCCGCAGTTCTTCCGAGTGCATCTGTCTTCATCACGGAGACTGACAGGCCGCATTAATCAGGACAACCGCAGGGAACGAGCAGCCAGAGAGATCCGTCTCTGATCAATTCTTATTAGTTTAATTTCTTATGCACCCGGCCTCAAGGGACACATAAACGGCACATCAGATTTGAGGAATATGTTTGATTAAACGATGAGACAGTATGTGTGGTACTGGTATCTGAACTCTGTGTGTTTGTGTGAAGGGTTGCCGGCCATTCATCAACACATTTCAATTTTACAATTTAAGTTTCTCGTCCGTGACGATATTCTATTTTATCAAACCATCCTTTAACATTACTGTCAAATTATCAACGATGGAGAACAAGGAACGTGCTTTTCATTCCAGATTTCTCAGATTAGACATTATTCTGCATTATATATTATTGAATAAAGGCAGGTACTGACGCGCTGCTGCCCCCTTCTGCACAGAACAAGTGTGTGCAGCACAAAATCACAGCAGGGAATACGTTTATTCTAATGTGACTAATGTGATTATACTGTGTAATTGGCACCATATTACACAGTATATATATCTAAATTAATTTATATTAATTACATTATATAATTCAGTTCGAATTAGAAATGCCATAAAACTTTCCTATTCATGTGTATGTATCTGTATGTTACTCAAAATAAGTAATCCACCACAAATTACTAATTACTTAATTTAAAAAGTAATCAAATTACAAATTATTTTACTTAGTTACTTTCTAAATCACTTTATCTAGAAAAGTTTTGGGTTTTCCACTCAAATTCAAAATGTCTATATTTCCTCCTCATTCATTATCACAGAAACGCTAACAGACGTACATATGAATTCACATTTAAAATGTATTCTACACATTACTTTAGCAGAAGTAATGTACTTAAAATTAATTAATTTAATTGTAAGTCATTAAATGACTACAAAGTAATTAGGTTATAGTAACTATTTATTTTATAATTGGATACATCATACACTGTACAGTGTATATATATATATATACGTATGCTCTGTTAAGCATTATATAGTGTTTGTGAATAATTTATGAAAGTTATTATATTAGTTATTGACTATGTAGAGATCTTTGAGTGCCTAGAAAGAGCACTATAAATGTAAGAAGTTATTATTAGTATCACAAGTTAAGTTTATTTTAATCTTATTCAGTTATGTGTGACTTTCTTTCTTCTGCAGAACACAAATGAAGATTTTTAGAAGAATAGCTCAGCTCTGTTGGTCTTTTTCAGCGCAAATGAATGGTGGCCTGAAATCTGCAGGTTCATAAAGCAGATAAAAGTAATCCATAAGACTCCAGTGGTTAAATCCACATCTTCAAAAGTGATATGATAGGTGTGGAGGAGAAACAGATCAATATTTAAGTCCTTACTATACATCTTCACTTTCAAATTTGAAAGTCACACTCCTGTTTAGTTTCACTTTCACATCTAATTTAACTAATGGAGTCTATGGATTACTTTTATGCTGCTTTGATCTGCTTTATGGACCTACAGGTTTCTGGCCACCATTCACATGCATTGAAAAAGACCAATATTGCTGAAATATTCTTCTAAAAAATGTAATTTGTGTTCAGAAGAAAGTCACATATATCTGGGATGACATTAGGGTGATTACATGATAGATCATTTTTCATTTTGGGGTGAACTAAAACTTTAATTGTATAATATAAAGAAATATAGGCCATGCATGACAAGGACCTTGATTGTAACAGCTGTAAGAAACTCTTCTATCCACCAGATGGCGGTAGAGCCTCTTTATGATATAAAAAAAGACCAACACTCGACAAACCACAAAAGAGGTAGATGTAAGTTGTGGCCTACACTGACACGATTTTCCCCTTCTTCTATTTTATTTGTATTATTATAATGAACCAGTGAGTTTGATGTAATTACCCTCATTTTGCTAATTTTGAGCAAGGGAAGCAGAGAACATCCAGTTTTTCCAGACGTTTTTTTTTAAAAAGGTGATATTGATTCCTAATTCCATTCCAATCATAGACTCAAAACTCTCACGCAGACAGCTTAAACAGTAACTGTTTGGATTGTCCCCTTTATGTTGGATGTGGGTTCTATAAGCTTACTTAAGAGAAATATCTGTGATTTATTTGATGAAAAACAGCATTACTTTGTGAAACCATATGGACATTCAAATCAGTCATATTCACAGATTGCTTTCCCTGTAGTTTTGCTGTGTCATATTGATAACCATTAAGTTTCAAGAACACAGTCAGCATGTCATCGTTTCCTTTTTAGAGGAGAGCCATATGCAGGTAATTGAATTTCAAATGCAGTTTTTCTTGAAATTTGCCGTCACACTTGTCCAGTTGTCATCCTTCTCAGATCTCAGGAACATCTGTGAGAGATCTCCCAGAAAAAAGATTTAGGGTACATTACAGAGAGCTCAGGTGTCTGCGTAAGGATACAGTAGATTTCTTTAAAGAGATGATTTACTTATCCTCATTGTCTTATGTTGCTTCAAACCTGTATTACTTTCTTGTTACTACTAGGCATAAGTGTGGAGGAAAGTAGTGTTGGGTTCGAGCCCACCTTAGTCGAGTCTGAGTCAAGGCCGAGTCTTTAAACAATCAAGTCCGAGTCGAGTCGAGTCCAAAAGGGGCGGAGTCAGTCTCAAGACGTAATCCATAAAAGGTCAAGTCCGAATTAAAATTGTAACTGTAAACTTAACATCAATATTTTAAGCTTATTTTAACCTTCACAACTAAGAAAAATAATTAATCAATATAAATGCAAAATACAAATGATTAGTTTCCTGCTGAACAAACTTCAAAGTGGTTTCAGAATGAAAGCATATGCTTTAGGTGTATGAAGACAAAACTGTCCTTCAACACTTCTTATTGCGTTCTGTTGACATTTCATTTATTTGTTGCTTTATCCCCTCCACTCAAACACAGACTAAAAAAAGAGAAAGCTGCATTAGTCATTACAACCAGAGTTATTTCCAATTTTAATTTAGTTTCTATTTCTTCTTCATTTTCAATTTGTTCATTCTATATAGTTTATTTTAATAAAAAATGATAGGTGAAATACATTTAATGTAATTAATTATATACATTCAATGTGTTTAATACATTTAATAAATGGTCATATTAAAACATGTAATAATAATAATACCCATAAAATTAAATACAACAACATAAAATAAAAACAGAAAAGATCAGATACCATTGAAAAAATATTTTTTATACTACAGTACACTTCACACTTTTCAGTGCTTCTCCTTGTGTCCAGGTGTAGCCTACTTCCCTTAAGTCATATAAGACATATAAGCATGAAAAGTGATGCGCAGTATCAAATATACAGAATGTATGATAGTGCTAACCTTAGAGAACACATCGATATGAAGTCAAAGCCAAATCCCTGACATTTAGAGGCAATTTTGATATGGTCACCCTATGTTATATTATTTTTTGGTTTGTTTGTTTTTCATTGTATCACAAATGCCACGGACTCGGCCAGACTCAGAAATAAATCCCGAGTCCAAAAGGCTCGGGTCCGAGTAAAAATGCATCCGAGTCCGTGACAAGTCCATTAAAATTGGACTTGTGACTCGAGTCCGAACTCGAGTACCACAACTTGAGAGCAAAGATGCAATGAAAGTGAATTGTGACTGAAGCTGTCAGTCCTTAACATTCTGCCCAACATCTCCCTTTATGTTCCATGGAAGAAAGTCCTTTGGATAAATTACAGAATTTTTGGGTGAACTATCCCTGCTTTATTGCTGGTCAGAAGTTAGTGTTCCAGGTAGAGTTTATAAGTGTGAAGAGCTGCTTTGTCATCAGTATGACGGGTCAAACAGAGCCTGGGGGTCAGATAACTCACCTGAGCTGACCAATAACACTACAGCCATTTCATTGCCATGGCAACAAAAACTTCATAATAATCATTCTGGAAAAGTGGGAGCGTAGGTCAATGGTCTTCAGGCTACAATAAAACTGCAGCCCACGTTTTGTACTTCTGCTCATTATAAAAGACTCCTGTGGTACAGCCACAATGGAATTAAATGTGAAAGTGGTTAATGTCAACATGACCCTATTTACATTGTTAATAAATTATCATATTGTGCATGATTCATCAGATTTATTGAGATTTAAAGTGAACAAGGACTTACATTTTAGTTGGTTTCTCACCGAAAGCAGGTTGGGGTTAGCCCTAACCCTATTGCCTTGGCAGACATGTATTAAATCACTCAAGTTCTTGACCCTATTGACTTAAATTTAATTGGATTTGTTAGATTTGACTGAGTTTGGAGATATATCCCACCATACAAAGACATGTTTGTGGCTCTGTTGATGTTGCAAACTGCTGCAACATAAAGGTGTGAGTCAACATGATGATAGATCTCACAGACCATTGAACTTTCACAGCTGTCCTGTGATCAGGACACTCACTCCAACAAGCATCTTGTCCATCAGAAGGGTTGCCCACAAGCCACATCTGGGTGGCTCCATCTGCTTATGTGCTACAAAAGTTATCCACATGTTCTGGCTGGGTTCGGCTGTCAGATGACAGCTCATGTCTAACACACAGCTGTATGAGTGTTTGTATAAGTGCTCTTGGAGAAGAACATGCATCGCTGAGCAGATGAACGACAGGAGACACGTGGCCTTTGAGCTGCTCTTCCCATGAACAGACTCATGAAATGCAGGAAAACCCTCCACATGCCAACTGTTGTTGTGAATGTTATTATCCACTATTATTCAGTTTCAAAAGTATGAAACACAAGACTTAAACAGAATCTGTTAGCATGAGACAGGTGTGATAGGATCACTTGCCAACCCTGTATATGACAATTCAAATCGTTAAAATCATGTCATGATCAGCTAAAAAAGTACATTTGGCTTCTTTTGCTTGGTATAGACACATAACACTATAAATAGACATGACGTAACTGTGTGTGCATGGCCGCACAATTGCAAACCCCGCTTACTTAAATTCCGTCAGCACATTGCTGGAAGTTCCTCCACCTAGAAAACTAGTTTCAACTCAAAAGGATGATTTATACAAATGTACAGCTCTGCCTGTTAAAGGGACCCCCAAAAAAAATTTCTCTCATCATTCACTCACCCTCATGCCATCCCAGATGTGAATGACTTTCATTCTTCTGCAGGAAACAAATTAAGATTTTTATCTCTGTAGGTTCTCACAATGCAAGCGAATGGTGACCAGACATTTTAAGCTCCATAAATCACATAAAGGCAGCATAAAAGTAATCCATATGATTCCAGTGGTTAAATCTATGTCTTCAGAAGCAATGTGATAGGTGTGGGTGAAAATCAGATCAACATTTAAGTCTTTTTTTACTGTAAATGTCCAATAAAAAGGATTTAAATATTGATCTGTTTCTCACCCAACATGATTTCATCGCTTCAGAAGACATAGATTTAACCACTGATGTCATATTGATTACTTTTATGCTGCCTTTATGTGATTTATGGAGCTTAAAAGGTCTGGTCACCATTCATTTGCATTGTATGGACCAACAGAGAAAATCTTCTAAAAATCTTAATTTGTGTTCTGCAGAAGAAAGAAATTCATACACATATGAGATGGCATGAAAGTGAGTAAATGATGAGTGAATTTTCCTTCTTGGGTGAACTATCCCTTTAACCTTCTATTGTAAGTGTATTTACTGTACACCAGTTTCTTGTTCTTTGAATACACTGAGAGATGAGTATTTGTGTACATTAAAATGTGGCGCCTCACGACACATCGCTCAAGGTTTGACGTCAATGTGCTCTAATGAGATTTGAGAGCTGCTGGGAAAGGCAATATGTTCTGTGAATAACCTTTTAATTGCAGTCTTTTCCTAACCAATATAATGTATATATATTGACTTATGAAAACTTAGAATATAAATTGTGAGTCACATGGACAACTAATTTGGTTGACCGTCCCAGTCCCTATTCACTTTCATTGGAAAAGAGCAGTGTTAACATTATGCTAATCTTCTCCTTCTGTGTTCCATAGAAGAAAGTAGGTCATATGGGATGGAAAAGACTTTAGGACAGATTTTATTTGATTTTTATACTCATAGTAAAAGGTGAGGTGACGTGGTAAGGATTCGGGCACTCGGGTTAAAGAGTTTATGACATAGTAAACAGACCTGAATTTCCAGATAACACTCAATATCTGCACATCTTCCTCTTCTTGCTTTCAGCAGTTTACTTTGGACTTCAGGACTCATGCGCTTGATTTGGAACTCTTAGAAGACGATTGTTTAGCTTGCATCGAAGATAATTTAGTTTATCTTTCCTCTTTTATTCATGGAAGATCCCTTGGGACTGAACTTCAGATAAAAGGCCAGTAGATTTTGATAACGTACAAGCAGTGCATTTGTTTTACTCACCCTTGAATCAAAGTTTCCTTTGTGTGTGGGACCGGATCTGTTTCCCAGGCCTACAGACTCAGGAGGGTCCATCGAGTTCAAAACAACAAAGAGGTCTGTGCCTCTGGCGACTTCCAAGAGCTATAAGAGAATTCATGCCCTTGCGCAGAGAGCTGCAGTCAGATAGCTGCTCAACAGCCTGAGCAAACAGATCACTGGATCTATGACAAAAGAGACTTTATCTCACTCCAAAACAGACATCAGTGAGAGCGAGATGACACGACAAATTCAGAAGGCTTCTGTTATAAGCAGAGGGTAAATACACAATCCTTCCCGCAAGTAGCTCATTAGCATAAAGGTACAGAAAGTAATTTGAACAAAGTTTAACAACTAAAGAAATAAATAGTAACTTAAAATATATTAAAATGATGGACACTTGCCGGGTAGGCGTAGGGTTTCTGCAGGCCTCCAAATAAACAGTGTATACATTTCACATTCTTGAGTAGGGTACAACAGGGATAAAAATCCACTGTATAATTTTTTTTTTTTTCAGGTTAGATTTTGTCTTTATTATTTGATGAGTTGTAAATCTAAATTAACTAGTTTTATACAGTTTAAAAATATAATTTCATATGACTTCTAAATACATAAGGTTACAAATACGAATACGTTAGGGAACAAAAGTATCAACCTTTAACAGTGCTGATAGCATCAGAATCATATTTGTAATTGTATCGTAATGCACTATTAACATCAAAAAACATCTAAACTAAAAGCCGTAAACCTTGAGATACTTGCATGTTTTCAGGATGTTTCTGAGACTTAGTTTATTGTATGGTCATGGGAGAGGGGCATTTTGTATTTACAGCAGCTAGCTGGCTAGAGCTCTCCGCTTTGTTCTCCGATCCTGAGGTTAACGATTTTCCGTCGTGGGAGGCGGGGGGAGAGGAGCGGCAGAATTAGGATTCAGCTCCTATCCTCAGCGCAGAGTGGCTGTCTGCTGCCTACCCAGCAACCCCAGCGCTTTGTGACAAGGAGATGGATGATATCTGCAGCCTGGCCGGCCGCTCGACAGGAGGAGAGGGACACACACACACACACACACACACACACACACACACACAAACATACACACATACACACACACCATTGTAGGGAAGTCTACATAGACTTCCATGCATTTTATGTATTTTATGCAGATCTAACGATGATTTCTATCCCCTACCCCTAAACCTAACCCTCACAGAAACCTTTTTGCATTTTTACATAAAAAAAAAAAAACATTGTTTAGTACGTTTAATAAGCCATTTCCCTTGTGGGGACTGCCTGGGCCCCACAAGGTAGTATAAACACGTACACACACACACACACACACACACACACATCTGGAAGCACACAGGGACGGACACACACAAATTCACAAAGCCAGCAAGGTTGGGCGCAAACACTCACACGTAACTAATGCTGTGATGTTGCTGCTACAACCTTTTACATGTTTACACACACAAACTCAGTCACTTCCACCTTCATTTGTGTACACATGTCACGTTATATACATGCAGTTGTTATACTTTTATGATTTCATGTGTTAATTGAAAAAGAGATAACAATGTTACCAATTGCAATGGTGAACTGTTTTACCATTTTGATTTATGTCTTTGACCATTAATACTAAACTCTACAAAGTTGTATACAGTCAGTCAGTGCCAAATTAATAACTGGCCACTCCCAAAAAACACTGCACAAAAAAGGAGATAAGAAATATCAATATCATTTTTAAGGAAGTCCTGAACATCTACAAAAAGAGATTAAACAGGCTTTAGTGGACATTTGTGGTTTGAGAGTGTTTAAAAGTGTTTGCATTCATTTGCGTTAGCACATGTGAGTGAAGGTATATTTTTGTGCATGTCTGAGAGCTGAAAGTCAAAGGGTCTGTCTCAAATCCCCTCCTATTTTAATGCGGGATGTGTGTGTGTGTGTGTGTGTGTGTGTGTGTGTGTGGCAAACTCACCTGCTGAAACTGCTACAGTACACTTACAAAAACACAATGCTTTATTTCTGCAGTACATGCACTGTAGGATTTTTTTTCTAGTTTATTATGTATTTATTGTAATGTAAGAATACATATAGTTGCAGGAAAAATATGTGCACCCTCTGTTTTTACCTGGCCATTAACTTTGATGTGATCTTCAACAAATTCACAACAACAGACAAACACATTCTCCTTAAATAACATATAAACAGTGATACATTTTCACGTCTTTATTTAACACATCATGTAAACATAACCATACACTTTTTTAGTCCTACAACTGTTCATTAGAAAATAAATAATAATACAATAAGAATGCCTATTTAAAAAACCCAAAAGAATATAAACAACAGCTGCTCAGGTATGAATTATGGTTTGCGCAGTACATCTGGAAAAAAAAGTATGACTTACCCACGAGCAAAAAACAATGAATCATCTGCCCTCTACACCTAAAAGAGAAAATTACAGCAATTAAAACCATTAATTACAGCAATTAGTTCAAAATAACAACAAATTAATCTGACTGATTAGTTCAGACATTAATTATTTATATGGAATGAGCTTGTTTGGCTGGAATCTTTGTATATATATATATATATATATATATATATATAGAGAGCGACAAAGAGAGTGAGAGAGAGTTCATTTTAGGATGCTGAGAGAGGTTTATCTCTAACAGAGCTCACTTTGTGCTAAAGAACAAAAAGATGTCTGCTTGAGTAAGGTGTGTGTGTTTGTGGGGAGCAGGGACTCACACTGCATTTCGTCCAGGTAAAGGGAGCACCTGCGGCCACCTGTAACCACCATCTGACGGGTTAAAAGCTCTGATTAAGGAAGATGCTCAGAGCAGCCGTAGGTTCCACTGGAGTCCCATCAGCCGAGAGAAATCTGTGAGACAGAGTCTAATTATCTTCTAAAGCAAAAAGCCAGTTGTGGTTCAGTAACTCCAGTACGCTGCCAGACAGATACTGCGTTTCCTAGGCAACGCCTTCACAGCAGTACTGCAGACATCACAGAGAGAGACAGGCAGTCACAGGGTACAGAGGGCAGGGAAAAATCGTGAGTGATAGAGTTTATGAGTGACAGGCCATGTGGACCTAGCTTCTTTGGACTAGTGGTGCCAAAAATTACCTATTACATAAAGGAATAATTCACCTGAGATTTAAAACTATGTCATTATTTAGTCACCCTCTTGCCATGTTAAACCTGTATGCTATTTTTTTGCATGGAACCCAAAAGTAAATTTTTTTAAAGAATCTTTAGGCAGCTTTTGGCCATAAAATGACATTATATTCCAAGTCGTCTGAAGTCATACAATAGGTTTTGTGTATGGACTGAATTTATAGCCATTATTCACTGATAATCTTGAACTTCTCAAAGCTTGTGTCTAGCTAACATTCTGTGTCAAGGATTAAAAACTGCCACGTTGTGTTAATTTACTACACAAGTGAGAATCAATGTTGCTTTGGCTTCAGTAACGTCGCCGCACCATTGTTTTATAAAATCTGGGGATTGACTAGATGCAAGCTTTGGCGGAAGTAAAGATTATTGGTGAATAACAACTTCAATTTCTGTCCGTATCGAATACAGTCACATAGATACTTTTAAGGTGTACTTTTAGGATGTTTCTTGTCATTTTATGTCAAGAGCTCATGATTCTATAAAAAAGGCAAATCTTTGCAAAAAAAAAACCCAAAAAGCATACAGGTTTTGAACTTCATGAGTGTGAGTAAATAATGACACCCATTTCGATGACACCCAAATGCCCATGCAGTTAAACTTGTCTGTCTTTCGGTGTCTGGACATCATGACGGCCCTTTCCTATGCACCTGTTATTTCTACACCTACAGTGAGAACTGCCAATTGTCTCCTCTGACCTGTGCAGTCACCACGCAGAACAACAATCCCCAAAAACCAATACAAAAAATCAATAAAAAAAAATCTTGTTATACTGTAAATTCATCCAGCTCCTGCAGTTTCTCCCATCTGAGCTCTTAGCTCCTAATCTACTTTCAGTACCTTTATCCCAGACAAATGTTAAGTTTATTTCAACCACACACTGTTAGGGAGAACACACACACTCTTACACACCATTGACAAGCTCTTTAAATACGCAGTCCTCTATGGCTGGTCTTATCGCCTGACATTTATTGCTTAATTAATTTATTATTTTTCTGCAGTCTAAATCAAAGAAGACTGAGTGATTCTTTAACTAAATGATTCTATATCAGATTATGTGAGTTTCATATTTATAAATGTATTAGACCTGACAGTACATGTTATGTGTCTCTATGTTACATTCAGGTAACACTACCATATGTTTGTATACATTTAATACAGTTAACGCAACAGGAAATATGACCTAAGATACAAGTAAGAACAATACTTTTACAGCATTTATATGAAGTTGATTTTAAATGTTAAAATATGTTTAATACTAACTATAGGCCTATTTTAATTTATGCTTAATATACTGTAACAGCACAAACAAGATTTTAATCACTCTCATTCTCTCTTTCACACAGACACTCTGACAGACAGACAGTTTAGACAAATAAAACATTTGGGAAATTGAATATAATAATAATATTATTGATCCTAAATCATTACAGGGTTAATTCATATTTTATATTGATTGGTTCACCCTGTCTGCGCATTCAGTATGCTGGTCTATTTGACTCTCTGTATGTCTGCATGTCTATTTATCTGTCTGTCAGCAGAAGTCTATCTATCTCTGGACGTCTGTCTATCTGAAAATGCCGGCCAAACTTATCAGCCAGAAAACTAACCATTTTTTGCTCTGATACACCCATATCTGATGTACTGTCAGCCAAAAATGTAAATATGAAACTACGCCACTGAAGCTGAAACATCAGAGCCGACGCTTGCTGGACCACTGCAGAACTCGCCCATTTATTAAATAACAAAATCTTCATTCCTGGCAGGATCCAGTCTTTGTTCCTTTTCTCATCTCTGTGTGTGTGTGTGGATGAGGGAGTATTTATGGCCTTGTTCAGTTGACCAGTAGAGTGTGAACAGCTCGGAAGATTTCATCTTTACGTTGGCACTGCCAGCCTGTACTGTGTGTCAGACAGATCATAATAAATCTGTCTGGCCCTGCGGTGGGCACCAGGCTGGCGCTCGAGTGGTCGTGGCTGACTGCTTGGTATGCACAGAGCATGGCAGAGCTTCAGCTAGTGCCGGGAGCTTCGTGGCACCATCCCAGCCTGATTAGTTGGCATCCGCCATTGTTCAGCGCCAAACCAAGCAGGGGAAAAATATAATTAGAAAGAGAGAGAGAGAGAGAGAGAGAGAGAGAGAGAGAGAGAGATAGAGTAATAGAGGAAATCAGTTGTTTTGAAACTACGTTTCTAATGTTGGTAATTTAGCAAAATTAGGTTTACAAAAGTTAAACACTCCAGGGAGGTAAAGAACAAAGCCAGACACATAATGAGTTCATTTCTTAAGGAAAGAGCAAGACAGAAAATAAGCTGTGCCAATTGAACCCTGTTAAACTACAGCACTTCTGGAATTCAATGTCATTTCTTAAGACATTTCATGTGTTCAAAAAATGTGCTGACACATTGAGATCCATAAACATGGACGCCTGTGTGCTATTCCAGTAAATAAAATAATCTGCATGCCTTCTGTTCAGCTAACCTCAGACTTTGGTCCAGAAGGTTCAGAACTGTAATAAAAGTATTTAATTTTGGGATTTACAATGTGCTTTTTTTATGTGTTGTATGCATCAATTCAACCCTTCTATTGCTAAACTGAAAAAAGAAACTATAAACTCAATTCATAGAGACAGTTTAAAAAAGTGCTCATAGGAGGAGACAGCATATGTTGGTGCAATATGTTGCTCATTTATTTAAACAGCATAAATCAGACATTAAATATATACGTGCATCAGGCAAATCTTATATCAGTGGTTTAAACAAAAAACAACATAACACATGTTGTATTTGTAAGCATATGTTGAGTACAGGTGCTGAGAAAAGAGCTATTCGTTACCATTTTCACCTTCATTTAAGATAACATCTTTGCCTATGAAGTCCAGGAAAGCAGGAAAACTAAATTCAAGATTCCAGAAAGCAAAAATGTAATGTAATAGAAATATCAGACAACTTTTATCGCGACTGATAGTCTATTGTTATTTCCCCAAGTAATAGGTGGAATGTCTGAAACTGATAAATTCTACCCTTCCTCCTCCCGTCGATGCGATAAAGGTCTGTTACAGATGAGCTGCAGAGGCGATCAGACAGCCAGACAGAGCGATTAGCACGTCGACCCTCTTCTGTACACCTCACGGGCTTGCGATCAAGCAAAACATTTCAGCACAAGTACAAGTTTGAGTCTTATTGAAAATTTGCAGACCAAACCACCATCATCATTATGATGGTGAACATATAGTCAGAGACTCAAGCCAATGCCGCATCTTCATTCCCTCCTGGATTCTTTCCGGTTTCTCTTTTATCTCTTACAGACATCCGTCCCACGTCTGTCTCGTATGGAACACCGTCAGGGATCGCGTGCTCTTGCCCTCTGCCCAGGTCCCAAGAGCCTAACCTGTGATATTAGCACACAAAGCTCACAAGTTAGGGTCTCAGGGACCAGGAAGAGTGCAGCGGTGTCCGCACAGGCTAGTGGCACACACACACCCACCAAACACACAGTCACGTACGCCTGCTTATACGCCTTAGCGCACGTCCTCGTCTGTCCTCTCTGTCCGGCGAACGTCCTTCCTGCTCATTTATTAGACTTTGTCAAATTTTGTTCGGCCTATGCAAATAAGTTCTCCCAGCAGTCCCAATGGCTTAACAAGAGCTTTGCACCACACACAGTTATATGTCATGCACCAAACGCCATGCACACAAAAGCAGACGGTCAAAAACATAATTTCATCAGAAAAGGTGAAAGGAAATCGGATTGGAAGCTGTCCGTCGAACAGCGCTGACACGGATCGGGATAGTGGCAGCCCGGCTCAAACTAGCCTCTGTTGTTTGAGAAAACCCTCTGGTCAAATGGTCAGTCTGTATCTCTCTCTCTGTCTGTCTCTATCAATCCTTTTGTCAATATAGAATGTTTCTCATCCTCATGATCTCTAGTAAGCATTTACTAGCAGAACCGCTGGCCTCTGTCTGCAGCTTCAGACATGAACGTCTGTGTGTGTGTGTGTGTCTGTCTGTCTGTCTGTTTGTGTCTACATTCTCGTATCCCTCCACTGACTCCATTACACCAAAAAACATAGGAAAAATTACAACGGATCAGCCACGATTGCCGCCATTTACCCATTGTTGAGGCAAAATTAACAAAGAAACGACACAATCGGATTGGATGCTGCCAGAGCTTCTTGCAAGGCTTGTGTTAGAGCTCCATATACACCTCTCCCACACATATCCATACACCCACCCAGACGCACACTGCCTGTAACCCCCCCACCCCCCACCGACGGGCTTCAGAAATAAGTTGTGACTTTGTGAAGACGAGATCATGCAACCTCACACTGACACACAATGCTGCAAGCGAATCCAATAGTGCAGACGGCAGCCAAAACATGCATGTAATTTACACTACAAATGCACGTCTAGCACACACACACCTTTAAGACTCCTCCCCCCTAACAAACAAGCAGCATTGCTTATCCTTAGGGAGCAGACAGTATGGACGCTTCCGGAAACGATAGCGGCCGCCACGTGCCTCACACACACCATGAATGCACACACACACAGTGTCTACCTTCAAACCTGTGTCAGCTTTCTTCAAGAAAAAGAAAAAAGTGTGATAGAGAGTAAAAGAGAGGACGGAGAGAGCGAGACGTCCTGGACTTTATCATTTGACCGTTGTGACCAAAGGCAGACACTCCTGACTAAACCATCATCATCATCTTCATCAGGACTAATACACATCGTTCCTGTCACTGTCACCCCACACATCAGTCTGATACACACCTTATGCTGGTGAAAAACTCACCCAAACACCTCCTCCTCTTCCTCCTCTGGTCCGGACACCTGTCCTGGGCGTCTCTGTACCTGTGTACCTGGGCCGTCTGCGAGACCGTCTCTTGCTCTCTCGGTGTGACTGAGTGCCAGCGAGCGGTGGATTCTGCAGCGAGAACCCTCCCCCTCTCCCCCTCTGTCGTTCTCTCTCTCCCTCCCTCCTCTTCCACTCTGCACTGATCAATCTCTCACTTTCTCCGAAGGCTCTAAAAAACGCAGCCAGCCAGCAGCCAGAAATGGCGTCTGGCTCTCCACAGCACTCTCTACAGCCACACGACAATCTGTCTGTCACAATATTGTGACAACATTTTCGAAACTGAGTTGACAAGGGCAACCACCCCACGCACACAGCCGCTGAGATGTGTTTGACCACCACAGTGAAGCGATTCATCGATTTATGTGAAATTATCAAACATACATGCATGCATACATACATTTAAAGTGTAGTTAAAAAAACAAAAAAAACAATTTAAAAACAAAACTTAGAGACAGAAAAGTGAACAACCACTACAATCCAAACAAACAATAAAACGAAGCAACAAAATTAACAACAAAGGCAATCTGTGGAGTGGTGGAGGAGGAGTGGGATTAAGTACAGAACTAGTAAGCAGAAGGTTGCCGGTGCGACCCCCAAAGCCACCACCATTGTGTTCTTGAGCAAGACACCTAACTGCAGGTTGCTCCGAGGGGATTGTCCCTGTAATAAGTGCACTGTAAGTTGCTTTGGATAAAAGCGTCTGCCAAATGCATAAAATGTAAATTGAAACAAAAAAATTTTCATAAAAATAAGCAACAAAAATTACAGACAATGGCAATTTCAACAAACCAAAGGGACAAAGCAACAAAAAGGATGGTAATTTAATCTAGATTAAGAGACAAAAAAAATAAAAACAACGTCAATTTAAACAAACCAATGAAACAAAGCAACAAAATAAAAAACAATGGCAATTAAACAAAATAATAAGACGAAAAATTAAAAAACTATGACAAAACCACATGAAACAAAGCAACACAAATTTAAACAAAACAATGAGACGAAGCAACCACATATGTAAACGATACATAAATGTGTAATGTTACATAACATGTAATTGATTGAAAGCATGTGATGCAAATAAAACATAATAGACCTCATGAAACAAAAGCAGAATAACTTTTGGTGTAAATTGTTCATAAACCAAATTCTTACATGAAATTAAATTTAATGTGTGAGTTTACGTGAAAATAGTTCTACAAACCATTTACACAGAAAACTGCTTGTTTCATGAATAATGCCCAGTGTACATACACTTAAAATCATATGCTCTTCTAAAACATAAAATTGACCAAGTAAATATTTATATATATTTTTATATAATAAAAAGACATAAAGATACAAATTCAGGTGACATTTATGGCCCGTATGGCTTTTCATGCACCAGACGCATCTTTGTCTGTCTGGCAGTGGCCCTGAATGACCTCTAACCCCTCTCACTGAACTCAGGGGTGTGTGAGTTGTGACCCTTCCGTGGAGTGGTTCAGGGAGCAGACTGCCCACCAAACACACCTTTGATTACGAGCTTAATGCTAAAAACGAACCACGTCTGCTCTACTGTAATGCAGAGCTCTAAACTCACACACATACACTGATCAACCACAACATTAAAAACACTGACAGGTGAACTGAATAACATTGATTGTATTGTTAGAATGCACCTGTCAAGGGGTCGGATGTATTAGGCAGCAAATGAACAGTTCTTGACTTTCATGTGTTGGAAGCAGGAAAAATGGATCTGAACAACTTTGACAAGGGCCAAATTGTGATGGCTAGATGACTGGGTCAGAGCATCTCCAAATTGGCAGGTCTTATGGGGTGTTCCTGGTATGCAGTGGTTAGTACCTACCAAAATGGTATAAAAAAGGATAAGTGGTGAATCAGCGACAGGGACATGGGCGCCCAAGGCTCATTGATGCGTATGGGGAGCGACGGCTACCCCGTCTGGTCCGATCCCACAGAAGAGCTACTGTAGCACAAACTGCAGAAAAACTTAATGCTGGCTGTGATAAAAAGGTGTCAAAACACACAGTGTATCACAGCTTGCTGCGTATGGGGCTGCATAGCCGTAGACCGGTCAGAGTACCCATGCTGACCCCTGTCCACCGCTGAAAGCGCCTATAATGGGCACGTGAGTGTCAGAACTGGACCATGGGAGCAATGGAAGAATGGCCTGGTCTGATGAATCACGTTTTCTTTTAGATCATGTGAATGGCCAGGTGAATGTGCATAGTTTACCTGGGGAAGAGATGGCAGCAGGATGCACAATTGGAAGAAGGCAGGCCGGTGAAGGCAGTGTGATACTCTGAGCAATGTTCTGCTGGGAAACCTTGGGTCCTGGCATTAATGTGGCTATTGCTTTGACACGTACCACCTACCTAAAGATTGTTGCAGACCATGTACACCACTTCATGGCAATGGTATTCCCTGATGGCAGTGGCCTTTTTCAGCAGGATAATGCACCCTGCCACATTGCAAAACATTTTCAGGAATGGTTTGAGGAACATGACAAAGAGTTCAAGGTGTTGACTTGTCCTCCAAATTCCCCAGATCTCAATCTGATTGAGCATCTATGGGATGTGCTGGACCAACAAGTCCGATCCACGGAGGCCTCACCTCGCAACTTACAGGACTTAAAGGATCTGCAGCTGTCTTGGTGCCAGATACCACAGGACATCTTCAGAGGTCTTGTGGTGTCTATGCCTCAACAGGTCAGAGCTGTTTTGGTGGCACGAGGGGGACCTACATGAGGTGGTTTTAATATTGTGGCTGATTGGTGTATACACCCCCCCACATAAACGTGAAGCGCGAGAGCTCACGAATCAACATAGTTTCAGTGTTTTAAAATTACACCATCTTGTGTAATGTCTCAACACAGGTTTGTCGATATGAATGAGCAGCGTACAGGTTCAAAGTCTATTACACCGCAGGACTGAGAGGCATGTGTGTGTCGAGGTGGTAAGGTTGCCAGGATCAGCAGGGACCAAATGGGAATGATGGTGATCAATCAACAAACAGACACAAACACAAGCCATCAGTAATGGGCTGTCACCACACACTACCAGACAACAATGCACACAGACTCCAAACAACACACAACGAATGAAAGACAGAAATGAAAACTCCATGAACGTCTACACAAGCAGTGTCCGTTTAAAATTGAACTGTGTAACTTTACAAGGCTTCAGATCCATTCAGAAATCTCTTATTTTTATAAAACATTACAATTCAGTTCCTGGTGTTCATATCATCACATTGATGTCTTTTTTACAGCCAATGGACCTTAATCTGGTTAGACAGCACATATATTTGATTAAATTTAACTGTGAGGGACAGTCTGTCAAATTGGTTGTGAACCTTGGTGTCAAAAACCTGCACAAATTAGACATCGCCACTTCTCTCATGAACATGCCATCAAAAACCTAGGGCAGATGTCCAGACTTTTCAGTGAATAACAACTTCAATTTCTGTCTCTCAACCAAAACTACCATATCATTAACTTGTAAATTTAGACCAGTTCAGTGGGTTTTAGTTCTCCAACATTATGATCCAAGAACAATAATCATAAGAACCCAAAGAACCTTTGAAAGACAGTTAGAACACACACGCAGTTTAAAAGACTGCTGAACGCAGGCCTTTAACCACTATAACATCTTGTCTGACTGGCTGGTGGCCCGGTGTGCATGCCCCGCGCCTCCCAATCGAACTCATTGATCATCTTGCAGGGTCAGAGGTCAAATGCATATCGACGGGAAAAAGTGTCATTAGCAGCAGTGCAGACCTGACTCCAGACAGATCAATAACACCTCTGTCTGCCATGCTTAGATTACTCTTATTCATCTGTCATAAATCCCATCACCCCATCACCACGGTAACGTTTGGTGGCTTCTGATCGAGCTATGGCCCCAGTAAGGCTAAGAGCAGTCTAAGACCAGGAGGTCATGTTCATCCACGCTTCTGTACAGGGAATAACAGGGTTAACGACCATACACAGTCTTTCTAATCAGAATCAATGAGCAAGATTAAGCCATACGTGTGGAAGAATATGACAGAATTGTACAACAAAAGAAAACTCTGTAAAATACTCAATATTTAGCAACAAATTTAAAGACAACATGAAATTAAAATGAACCCTGTTGACTTTTATACAAAAAACATCACTGGTCTTTTTGTGAATGATTCATTACTGCATGCTTTTCTAAAAATAAAAAACTACAAAAAAGGGTTTGTTTTAATCTATCCATCAAAATGTAATAACATTCTGGGACTTCTAAAATTACTTTTCTGTTCTGCTGATGTAACCAAGCCAGCTTGGGTGGGGATAAATAATATTAACCAATAATAACGTAACCAAATGTGTCACAATCAGTGTTGGGTAAGTTATTTAAAAATAGTAATCCACTACAAATTACTAATTATTTCTCTACAATTTGATTTAGATTAATTTACTAATAACTTAATTGGAAAAGTAATCACATTACTAATTACTTTACTTCTAAGTTACTTCCTAAAAAAAAATTCCACTCAGCAAATTAAAAATAATGTTTATATTTGTTCATTTTTCATTGTTTTTTTATACGCTTTTTTACGCATTGTTATACACTCGCTTTTTTTTATACGCTTTTCTAATATTACAGAAATAAGCATAACCCTATAATGTACTCAAAAGTAATTCAATTGATTGAAAGTCAGAAACTGTAATCTGATTACAATAGTAACAAATGTAATGATTACACTACATTTATGGCCAAAAAGTAATTGGATTACAGTAACTAATAACTTTGTACTAGGATTACACCCATCACTTTTCATAATCCAATCAAATCCTGATGGACAAAATAGTCTTATCCTAAATTTTTCCCCCGCTCAGAACTATGAAACTATTTAAATGCATCCCGAATGAGTTTAGTGAATTTATCCCAAAATGTGCAAAAAGTGATGCATTTTTGCAACCCAAAATTACAGTACATTTGTGTGAAAATCACATTTATCACAGAATTTTAAATGGTGTTTTTTAAATATATCTTAACATCAAAACAAACGTGCACATTAAATAAGCTGGCATGACACCAATGAAGGCATTTACATGCAAAGTGAAACTAACAAACAAATATCTATGGGTCAATCAAGTTTTGCTTAAACAATGAATACATTATTTAAATTTGGAACAATTAAGCATAATCATAATGTGTAATGTGTAAACACTATCTCCCGCTTGAAATATATAAAAAATTCTGCTGCGAGAGTACTAACTTACACTAAACGATCTGCACATATTACATCCATTCTATTTAACCTTCACTGGCTACCTGTCGCATCCCGTATTGCATACAAAATTCTCCTGCTTACATTTAAATCACTCCATGGTCTAGCTCCTTCTTACCTTTCTGATTTACTTTCTCCCTATATTCCTATTCGCTCACTCTGATCTTCTGGTTGTGAACTTCTTGTTCCTAGATTCTGCCTTTCATCTACGGGCGGCAGGTCTTTTTCTGTTGTGGCACCTAAGCTATGGATCTCAATCCCCCTGGCTCTCCAAACTAATACCTCTATCTCTGAATTCAAATCTCAGCTCAAAATAAAAAAAGCTATTTGTCCTCCCAATATATTCAGTCATAATGTGTATATGCTTCATGTACTGCTCATTGTATGTGTATACTTATCTGTATTGTGATAGGGCAAATGCCTACACTGCTTACACTTTAAACACTGTCTACACAATGTTATGTGTTCTTTTGTACTGGATTGAAATATAGAATTGATTGCACGATCTGATATCTGCTGTATGAAACTGCATTTGTTTTTGTTCTGGACTGGGCAACTGTCCACTGTCCATATGACTGACTATATGATTGTTATGTTACTGTTCTTTATTGTGAAACGTCCTTGAGCTCTGGAAAGGCACTATATAAATTAATCATATTACTATTATTAATGTAAACACACTTGGTGTTCTCCTGCCTAGTCATGGAGATTTGACAGAAATTTTAAAACTACAATTTAGCACTTGAATTGAATTTGAAAAACTCCAAGGACACTGACACTCTGCTTTTCTGGGGCCTCAATGAAACAAAAGCCTCAACTTTCTCTCAATCAAATCCACTAATTTATTTGTTCAGCCATCACATAAATCTAAGCACAGCTGTAACCAACACATTGCAGCTGGACTTGGCTGCCAGCTGGACTCGGTTTTGCTGAACCAGTAGGATTTCAAGCCGGGTTGGCTCTGCTACATCTGGAAGAGTCATCCGAGAGCAGAGGTGAAGCCAAAAAACAAAAAAATCCCACAAAAGCAGCTTGTCAGTTTAAACAGGAAACTCTGGAAAACCAAAGCTCCAGGAAATGTAATAGAAAATATCAGACAAATTTTATCGTGAAAAGTTTATTATTTGTCCAAGTCTGGGAAAAACTGATAAATTCCACCCTTCCTCCTCTAAATGAATTCATTTAACAAAAAGTGAAATTATTTGTTAACTAACAATAACCGTAACCCTAACCCCTGACCTAACCCTACAGGCTTTCACTTAGATTCAACTCATTGCAGCTCTGACATTAATGGAATAGTTCACTCAAAAAAGAAAATGATGTCATTAATTACTCTCCCTCGGGTCATTCCAAACCCATGAGTCTTTATTTTATCTCTAGAACCAAATCTTTTATATTTTCAAGAATCTTCACACAGGCCTTTTCCATACAAAGATATGTCATACTGGCGTGGCTCCAAAAACTTTTATGACTTTTTTTTATGAAAAAGTCTTATCCAAAGTCTTATGAAGCCATATGGTAGATTTGTTTTGAGTAAGAGACTGAATTTATGTAGTTGCTAACTGATAATCTTCTACACTGAGCTGTTACCTTGCGAGCTGTTGTAATTGAATCAATGAGTTGAAATTGATGACCAGACCAGTTCGATTCATAGACTTATTTTTCAGTCAAAATCAACCATTCTCAAGTGGCTACAGAGGACTGATATACTGTAGCACATGAGTCATATGGACTTACCTTTATGTTGCTTTTAAATTTTTGAAAGCTTAATAAATGGGGTCACTCTGAATTGCTGTTTAGGATTCTCCTTTTGTGAATCACAGAAAAATAAAACAACTTTCAGGTTTGGAACAACATTAGGGTGAGTAAATATTGACAGAATTACATTTATTTGGGTGAACTTTATATTAAGGTTCCAAACACTGTGAATTTAAGACCAGGAGTTCATCTTGCAGAGCCCCTTTAGAAGGTTTGATTGCTGTTTTTCTATAAAGGAAATCCCAACAAAGCCCAGACAAAATTCAGATGGAAGCTGCATGAAGGTCTGGCTGATCAAGAGAGACAGCTGACTCCAGACAAATGGGGACTGAAGTGGACTTAGTCCAGGGGTGATGGAGCTCACGTCTTTTCAAGCTTCATAGGGGCCACACTAAGCCCGTTCCAAGCCTGTCATAGCGTGAGAGGGGAATCAATGACGGTAACTCACGCCTGCCTATTGAATCCTCGTTTACTTCGCTGCTCATTTGACTGTGCTTAATTGATAGTGGTTAAGTCCCTTTCACCATGTTGTTTGCTGTGTTGCTGTGGGGCCTATGTGCTTACAGGGCCTTTCAGGCCAGACAAAAATACTGCATGAGCACTGGGCCTCACAGACTGCAGGCATTAATGTTGGAGAGCCACCAAAACAAGACACTGGGCAGAAATATGAGGCAGTTAAATGCATAGCTTCTACAGACAACTAAGAAATGAGAACAAAAGATTCTCAACAAAAGATGTTTTGGAAGCACAATTCTGAAGCCAAGTAGGAATATAAGTGCACACACAAAAAACTATCAAGTTTTTATTTGAAAATGCCAAGAACATGTCTGGAATTGCTGCCAAATACCCAACAATTCTAATAAATATTTATTTTTTTTTACATTCCCAAATATATAATTCTGTGTTGTTCCAAACCCGGGTGACATTCTTTCCTTTGTGGAACACAAGAAAGATGTTAGCCAAAATTGTAGCCTCAGTCACCATTCATAATCATTGCATGTTTTATATACAATGAAAGTGAATGGTGACTGAGGCTAACATTCTGCCTAAACCGGCTAACAATTAATTAACAAACCAATCAACAACTAAATAACCAGCCAGCCAACTAAACAACCAACAAACCATTTACTTACTAGCTAACCACCCACTAACTACCTAGCTAACAAATCATTAACTAGTTAATCAACAAAAATTAACCAGCAAACAAACCAAAAACTATCTAGCTAAATAAATAAGCTCAAACAACAAACCAACCTGCTAACCACAGACCAACCAACCAACAAACTAACCAACCAGCTAACATACTAGCTAAAAAAACAACCATATACAAGCTAAGTAGCTAATTTAAATACACTTTTAAAAAAATCCTGTTGTTTAAAAAAAAAAAAAAAAAAAAAAAAAAAATGTCAGTAAAAATGTAAACAACTTTACAGAACAACCTGTACATTTTACAGTTTAAAATGGTTGTAATTCACACGCTGGCGCTGTAAAAAAAAAAAAAAAACAACAACAAAAAACAACAATTCTGTTAAATTTACAATAAAACATTTCAAAAACTTAATATTAGCCTTCTGAAACTGTAAAAAATCAGCTTTTTACTTTATAAGGTATTTGTTAATCACTATAGTAACTACAGAAGAGTACTTGATGACATGAAGTTCATCAATAGTTGCGCTTCCAGGAGCAATGAACATATAGCGACAGTGCTCAGTGTCACTCACACAAACACTAAACAGCATCAGGGTAACACATGTGAGATTTAAATAATGCAGTAAACATTAACTAAATTACATCAAATATAACACAGAACACCCCAGTGTATGTAACTGATATTAAAAATAAGATTAAACATAACTATTCCCATAAAATATAATGAAATGTAATTGGTCATGCAGGGAATTTTGGGAACACCCAATTACATTTTTTTACTGTAATTTTAACAATAATTTACTGTGAAAAATACATGTACTCTTGTTAAATATAATGTACATTTTTATCATTAATTATACAGGAAAGTCTTTTTACTTTTTACATCATAAAATGTATTTCTTACAACATTTAATGAAAAAACTACTGTATTGTCTTTTAAAATATATTTAAAAAAAATAATGTATATTGTACAGTTAATATTTTACTGTTAAAATTACAGACATTTTTTACAGTGTTGGTTAGTTAGTTAGCGGTTTGTTAGCTTGTTACGTACTTAGTAGTTGGTTGGTTGGTGAGCTGGTTATTTAGTGGTTGTTAGTTGGTTAGTTGTTAGCTGATTGGTTGGATAGTTAGTTAGTTAGTTAGTTAATTAGTGGTTGTATCCATGGAAGACAGAGGGGTGAATTCACTAAACAGTTGCACCACTTTAATGTTTAATATTTCAGCGCAAAAACCTGCAACATATTTACTAACCCAAAAATGAAAATTCTTTCATCATTTACTTACCCTCATGTCATCCCAAATGTGAATTACTTTTTTTCTTCTGCAGAACACAAACAACAGCTCTGTTGGTTCTTACAATGCAAATAAATGGTGATAAGACCTTAGAAGCTACAAAAATAACATAAAGGAAACATAAAAGTAATCCATATGACTCCAGTAGTTAAATCCATATCTTCAGAAGTGATATGATAAGTCAATGTTATTCCTTTCCACACAAACATGCCTCCTTTCACTGAAAATTAGGTTCACTATAGATGTGCTTTTTTTCACAAAGAATGTCCGGCGTAATTAACATCAAGCTATAACCGAGATGAAAAGCAGATCAAATGATGAAGAAAAGTGTTATAACCTGGCATATATCCTGAGGCGCTGTGTAATCAAGTGCACGGCATGTTAAAGAGATGATTTAGGTGTCTGAATCACTGTGGTGGAGTGATGCTGTACAGTCCCGGTAGAGTGTGTCAGAACAAGGTTGTCTGCTGCATCCTACGCTATATAGCGCTAAGAATTGGCTTGCAAAATCAGAATTGTGCATGCAAAGTGAGTTCAGCAGCGATTCTTTTTCAATAATCAATTTCTCGAAAATATTAGAAATGTTGCTTCATGACATACAATATTCTAAAACCTCCTTCATATTCCCTCCTCTCTGATTTTTCAAATTTGCTAAAAAAAAAACACACATCTGGCAAAAGATGCTTTGGAGAGTTGTGTTAAACTGAGATCTCAGGTGTGGGATTAGTCGACCTGGGGTCTTTACCAAATCAACCCACTTCACCACATCTCTCACAGGAAGTGACATCAGTGCTGATAATAACACATTTAAGTGGATCCAGAGACCAATAACACTAGTGCCATTCCCAGTTGCTACAGTTTGGATATTAAATTTCATACTCTGTTTATGTTCTGGGACTCTGAAAATCCCTCTAATCCTCAACTGATTCTAGGGGGCAAAATAAAACTGCAGTGGATGTCTGGGGCCACAGAAACACATTTAGAAGCTGACAGATTGGGAAACGGATGACAGGCATAGGGCAGATCATGGGAAATGGATCTCATCCTAACAACATGAACCTGCCACAGAAATCTCCTGATGGCTACATAACCAAACGTATAAAAAAACGAGAAAATTTTATTATTCTTTAAATGAGTGTCAAATTTCAAATAACTGATTTATAGGTTGAGATTGAATCTGCAGACTTTTTTTTTTTTTGTATTTTCTGCACAGATTTATGGGGAAAGGATGGATTTAAACAAGGTAAAAATTCAAACAGAACTGATAGTAATACACTCTTAATAATAGTTGAAAGCATAATTACATTATATAATGAAAGGCATTCAAAATTCGAGCTTTTTGTGGGCACAGATTCTGTGTAATTTTTGAACGTTACCATAATAAACTGTCTCAGGGGAAAACAGACTGATATTCAGCACTGATGGAATACACAATATAATCTGACACCACACTTTGTGCAGTCAGCTGAAAGGGATTCTATAATGTCAGTGGTTGTTCATGTAGTCATTTTAGTGAATGTGTATTACAGTTCTAAAAATATGCTACATGTCCCCGTCCAACAATAGATACTGTATAAACAACACTGCAAAATGACACAGAAATTGTCAGTCTGTCCCATCCTGGAGCAACAGGAAATATACATTTGCATAAATCATCTGTGTGCTAAACTGCACTGAAAACAGATCCTGTGCTATAAATCTTTGGCAGCTTCCAATGATTTAAGACCTGTATAAATTCCCAAAAAGCAGTTAGAACACATGCTTTTAGCTATTGAGCTATAACGCTTATGTTGCTAATGAGAGCTGAAGTCTGGTCCGCAACCATTTCCCAAACCTGTTTCACTTGAGATAAAAATAAATAAAAAGTAGCAAAATGGCCTAAGCCAGTATATTGAAGCCAGCATCTGTCAAGGGATCCAAGGAACTCTAGTTCACATGCAATTTTAGTGGTTCCTCTTTGTGAGAAGGAGTCTTTCTTGATGAAATGAGTGTACTCCAAGGAAAGCTAGAAGGTTGTACAGTTAACTCCCATGGTGTCTTTCGAAACCATACAACCTACTACCTCAGCCTGGATGCACACGTCCTCTCTCCTGCTCCTCTGGGCCGCCAGGAGTCATCTTCTGCATGTTCAGTGAATGTATGATTCTCATTTTTTACATGAATGATATGATACTCTCACAGATCCTCAATGGATTATCCTTTTAGAAACACTTCGCTGTGCTAAATGAAAGGTTCCCAAGGTTTGTTGAGTTCATCACAGTGACAGAGACCCACAGAATCGAGCTTGGGTTGCTGATTACGCCACAAGATCGGATCTACGGGTTTGTGACAAGTGGTCAAAGCTTTGAAACCCAATCCCAGGTCATACGCATGTCTCAGAGACTTTGAGGATGAGCCATTGCAAATCAAATAAACCACAGTAATATTCCCCTGCATGAACAAAACAGTGTCGTGGAGTCTCAGTAAATATAGAATGTGGGTGAAAGGCAAAACAGTGTCAACTGACCTGCTCAAATTTCAGTGGAGATGCTCAAATGTATCGAAGTTTGCTCCTTCTTTTCATGCTGTGAAGAGAAAGAAATCACAACATAAGAAAGCTAATCTACAGTTAAGAGTCTACAGCAAATAATTCAACTGAAGTCAACATGTAATGGCATTTGCAAACCATTTTACTTCTGTAAAATGACGTATTTTCAAGTGAAACAGGATATTCAATGAGAACAAATGCAGAACGGGACTTGATTTTATCCTTTGGTAATTGATTGGGAATTGAGTCTTAATGTGAAAATAAAAGGGCTTGGTGATGTCAACTGAAAAGGAAAGTCATTTCAGAGGTCGAGTAAGTTATTATTTCTATTAATATATTTCATTTTGATGAAAATTCGTGGGTACAAAGCGTATTTATTTTAAATAACATACACTGATAAATAGTTCACAATAAGACCAGGAAAGTGTATTAAAGGAATAGTTTACCTAAAAACTCCATTAATGTCTTCTGAGGCAAATCAATAGGTTTTTTATAAACAAATACATCTATAATTAAAACTTTATTAACTTTTAAGAAACGCTTCCTGCTACCAGTCGACCCATCAAGGAGCTGTCGCATGTCATAAGCTTGATGAATCGTTCATGCAAGAAGATGGAAGCGTTCTTTGTTTACAACAGAGGAACGAATGGTTAGGTCATTTCAAACAGCAATACTGCATTGGGTAGGAAGTTAAAAACTTTTTATTTATCAATTTGCTTCTTACACAAACCTATCTTTTAGAAGACATTCATTAAAAGACTGGAGTTGTGTGGATTACTTTTATGCTGCCTAAATATGCCTTTTGGACTGTCAAACAGCCAGCAGTCTAATGGCACCCATTCACTTTAATTGTATGGATAAAGAGAGCTGAAATGTGCTTATAAAATTCTTTGTTTCGGTTCTGTTGAAGAAGGAAAGACATACACATCTGGGATGACTTAAAGGTGAATAATGCTTGAGAGAATTTACATTTTTGGGTGAACTATTCCTTAAAGAAGTTAAATCGGATCCATTTAGATTTTTATTCTGATGTTCAGTCTATGCCTAAATCAGGATTATTACACAGTTTGAATCATATTTATACAACACGCCATCTCTATAGATTTTTTTTAGCATGTACTGAATATTGAAGTAAATTCGAATATTAGTGTAAATACAATTATTTGCCTGCCAAACAACAGTTGTAAAAATGACTAGCACATGGAGTCTGAAGCGGATCATATTGAAAACATGACACACATTTACACTTTGATCAAAAGGTGAATGATTAGATGCTTAAATATTTTGTCACTGCCTGTGAAAATATCTAAAAGTTTGCCGTCAGCAGCTTTTTCGAACACATCCCTGCCAAAGAACATCATCCGTGACTGTTTGTGAGGGTGAGCTGAGACAAGAACATGCCGATTTTAAAAGCCAGCACAAGAGCTGTCAAAGTGGTTAAACTGCGTGTTTTGCGAACAGCTGCTGTCCTTTGACTGCCACCCCTGCTTACTGATTTTAATCGAACATTAATCATCAACATTAGAGGTGGGAGGAAATAAACTATATTTCATGACCACTCAGAGCAAGGAAAAGGTGAAACGTCATTTGGTCAACGAACAATCATTTAATTCAACCAAATTTCAAACTCAGAACAAGCAAAGAATATGATTGTAAAAAGCAACAAAGTCCCATGCAGATAAATGAGAAACAAGGGCTAAAGATATAAATATCTACAAATGTTAATCAAAATACGCTTGCAATATTGCAAATTGCAATATTATCGTATCGTGACACAGATGTCGATATAATATCGTATTGACAGGTCCCTGCCCCACCCCTAGTGAACACTTGCCAAAGTGGGCAGCAACTTTTACATACATTCGCAGAATTTAAATCCAAGTCCACTAATACGGTTTTGTTTGAAAATGCATTTATTACTCTCATTACATTAGCATTTTTTTAACTGCAATTTTTCATTTCAATAACACTCTCTATTACCACATACTTTGGAAAACAATGACATAAAAAAACTAAAAACAGTTTTTTCAAACGAACACGGATTAGAGTGGATGTGGCTGAAGTAGTTTCGGTTTTAATTTTTTAAATATTCTATAGAAACATTTTCGGACCCACTATATATTAGATGTCTTTAACTACTATGTACTTAAGCATTTGATAAAATGTACTTTTTATGTACATACCTGTTGTTGCATTGTACTTACATTTAAATACATCTGTAGTTACCCCAACCCTTACCCTAATCTTAACCCTTACCCTACCCCTAAATCTACCTGTACCTCAACTTCAGTACATTTACATTTTACATTTACATTTATGCATTTGGCAGACGCTTTTATCCAAAGCGACTTACAGTGCACTTACTACAGGGACAATCCACCCCGGAACAACCTCAGTAGCAGCAAATGTGAAACTTGTAAGAATTTTGCAGAACAATATATTGTTACACATTAAGTATATTGTATTGTATGTATTTTAATGTTAGTAGATAGTAGCTAAAGACAACGAAAATAAAGTGTGACCAAATTTTTTACACCACTCAAAACAACCTGCGAGATTCACATTGAGGAAAACAAACTGACAGATGGGAGTCACACCACAAGAAATAACCCCCCCCACCCCCACACTATATTAAGTTCTACAAAACCAGGTAAAAATCAGGTGAAAGTCTGAAACACAGATTCGTCCGCCATTTTCTCAGCTAGCAAAACACAAGAGGAAAAAAAGAGAAGGAATTCTCACTAACATCGCTTTCCAAGTTTCTCCCTTCCTCTGTCCTGGAACCTTTACAAAATCTTCGCCAGTGGGTCACATGACACTCTGTTTGAGACGGAAAGCATTCAGCTGACACGGAGTAGACATCTTTTGTCTCAAATAAAACCTTTCCCTGAGCATACCCCAGAAAATTCACCACCTTCCTGGGGAGGAAGTGGTTGTGTTGGGAGTCATGGCAACCTCTACCTGGCACGATGCCCATCGTAAGTACAAGAGGAATTGCGCAGAGTACACAGAGATGAGCTGAATTCTAACACAAAGTCACTCAGATGCTACAAGAGGAAGAAACGTCTCAATATATTTTGATGATGCTCGTATTGAGTCTTTATGAGTGCTGGTAAAAACATTCTCGGCTGATTCTGCACTGGAATGCCATTGAGAACGCATTTGGTTGCAAATGGTAGTTGAGAGAGATGTCCTGTCTCGATGCGTGTCTCACTATGCCTGTGCATGTGAATGACTCATTTAAGGTTTATTTCAAACACAGACAGCGTTTCATCATCTACCATATGTCATAATTATAGTTTGTAGGTTAGAGATTGTAGTGGGCTGATAAAGTTTACCTCCAGGGTTTTTAAAGTGGGATTGATGCAATAGTATCCATCTGCGGCTCTGCAGCACCTGCAGTTTCAGGGCAGAATCGCTAGGGCTGCAGTCACTGGGCAGAAGTAGGGGCGGAGATGAAGTTTTACGTGACCACAGTAAGTTTCGGACCAGCTGCCTTCAAGGATGGATGTTCACGTGGCAGAAGAAGTTATCTGTTTGTTTGGTGAAGTTGTTAACTCACTGCTTGAATATGTTTTCGAGTCCCAGTCACAGTAATGCATACGTTTTTACTCACAGTGTGTTTAAATGATCCTGGACATATTTAAAAATGTCTCCATGAATGTATGCTCATCTCATGCTATTTGTGAGTACAGATTTATATATGTAGCACAGTATTTCACTAATATAAAGATTTACTTGTTTAGCCTGTTATTTAAATGTAGATGGAGCTGTTGGCCATTTCTCCATTACGTCTTTATTCCCAAACAAATACATTTTTAAGAAGAAACAACTTGGATTATTGTAATTGTTGTGATCACTGCATATGATTTTGTGTTTAATAAAGTATATTGCATGCCCATAATTATTGAATCCTTATTATTTATTTATTATTTACGTCACAATTTTATTGTAGACTGATTTTTTACCAACATTTACTTGCATGGACCTATGGGGCTGCAAAATGTGTAATATAATAATATATTTCAGGATCTTCCATTAGACTAATTTCGGCCATATCACATCCCTCTCCTCTTAAATTTAGGCTAATTTTGTAGGTACAACTTGCCCAGAGATTGCTTATTATCCTGGATATGTGGTGAATAAAACACTTACATAATCATGTCACAATATATACAGAAGGGTTGATGATAAACAAAGCACACACTGTCTTAGTAAAATGTGTTTTATATTGCAATTGAATAAAAAAAGAAATGTCATAGCTCCCCTCCTCACTCCCGCCCTAAGTCTGCTGCCCTAGAGCTTCTTCCCCGAAACTGCTGGTGCTGCGATGCTCGATAAATGGAAGGACACACATGTGGGCGTTTCCTGCATCCCTGGTTAAAACCACACTCATGAGGTCATGAATGACCTCAGTATAGCATCTCTACCACCAACATTAATGGATAGAATGACTCTATAGGCAATGAGTTGAGGACCGAAAGACAAAAGGGAAATTACACGTGCTAACCCCAGGTTTAAAGAGTCACTGCATTAAATAACAAAATATCAAAGCAAGATGCATTTATTTTAAAGGGGTCATGAATTGGAAAATCAAACTTACCATGATATCTTGACATATAAGAGTTCATAGCACTATAAAAACATACTGTCAATTTTAGAACTGAAAACGTCTTTGATACTCCAAAAAAACTCTTTATTGAAACCAAGGTGCCAAAATGACTTGTTCTCTACTTCCTCCTCACTAATATGTCATAGTGAGTTATTACATCATCACAGGCCAGACTCTGCATAAACAGATCAATGCCTAGTTTATCATCGACACTGCTTAGGCCCGCCCATTGGTCTTGCCGTTAGAGTAGATCAGTGAGATCATTTTTGCAGCAACAGGAGGTGTCACGATGGCCACGAAGATGTCAATATTTTGTGCAGTGCAGGTTGTGGGAAACTAGATTTCTTGCATTTGCTTAGCAAGAAAGTCCCAGATCACATCAGTAAGAACGTGTTTGTTTGATCGCTTTATTTTACCAATGATTCTTTCACAAACAAGACACAGTTCGATGCAGGCTTTGCAGAGAGTCTTAAATTAAAAGTTGATGCAGTGCCAACTTTATTGGACCTGAGAGTGATGTCGCAAACAAACAAGTGTGAGTATCCATGTTGACTGTTTAGCTTCGTAACAAGATGTAACAAGATACACACTGTTGTATCACATCTTGGTTTAAACAACAATAAAAGTAATACCTATTACACAAATAGACAAGTAAATTACAGTGAATACTTACCACACTGCCACAGAATGTAGTATCCATGTTGTTTGTGGAGGGTATTAATTTTCTTCAAATGAGGGATCAGACTCTGGTTCAAACATGTATGGATGAATTCCTCCGGTTGTCATTTTTTTAACCATCTGAAGTTTTCAAAACAACCCCACACGTGTGTAAAGGGGAGGCATTTAAACTTATCCACATGCAAAGATGTTACCCAATCACAGCAGTGGGCATTTACACTGAAGTCTTCAAGAACACACGCCCCAAAAAATGGAGCATTTGTCCCTCATTTATGACTACTTTGCTATCTCTGTTGTTTTATGTGTGGTGATATTCAGAAATCATCTTTTATGTAACAATTTATTCATTGATTGCCACAATTATTGAGGTTTATGTGGAAAAGGTCTACTTTATATCTTATTAAAAGAAATGACATAAATGATGTGCATTCAGGCAAACAATCATTTTAAATTGTGCATGATAAAGAATAAGACAGATGAAAGTTTGTTCTATTGCTAACAAGAGTTTGCTGAACAAGTTATCTGTACACTGTAAAAAATTATTTATCCTTATTGTTATCATAACTTAAAATGTAGGGGTAGAATAACTGTACTGGGTTGATTTTGTTGAGATAACTCAATTATTAACTCCATATAATTTTGTTGGCTGAACTTGTGATAAGTTATCAAATTTAGAAAAACTACTCAGCGGAACTCAAAAATATATGTCAAGAGATCTATGCACGTCATGTTCACATATTCGTATTCCCAGCATGCACCATGGCATGAATCAATGATGCAAATTGCAGTGTTACCATCTTATTTTTCACTGTTTTAGTGTTTGCTGATTTTATTTATACTCTTGGTTGTTGTGTTTGTTGTCACTTTCAGTTATTTTTCATGTAGTAATAATTCAGAGCTCAACTTTTTCCTTATTTATTTGATGAGTGATACCATCATTGCGATTTGTGCTAAAAGTGTTGAGACCCATGTGTGTGTCTGCTATGTAACCATATCCATTAAAATGAGGGAGACAATAGATGTCGGTCTCTTATCAGAAACTAGCAACTTATCCTCAAATGGCAGTTGATAGCTCAGCTATCAATAATTAAAATTTTTACTTTTCTCCTTTTTTGCACTGTAAATCTAAACATTTTAGTTGTGTGAGATACTTCATTCAAAAGTTAAGAAAAGTAAAAAATCTCTTGTAGCCTGTTGCCATTATATTTAGACTTTTCTTAACTATTTGTACAGTGTGTAAGTTTCACCATAAACTTTAAGAAATCTGGATTTGAAATCTGACCTGCTGGAACTAATGCGGTTAAAGACCATGACATGAATTTTTAATTGAATCTTTTTACTGCAACACAAGTATACTTGAGGGATGCTTTTCAGTGAAGAGAATGATTATGATTATGATCTTCCCATGCACCAGAACTGAAATTCCCACCCCAAAAAAAGCCCTGAATGACCATCAGTTTATAATACTGTGGATGTTTGGATTTGATCACCATGAACTCATTCACTCTTGTTCCTGGTTAAATTCCCAACACTCTCTGACGGCAGTCATTAGATCTGCATCTAACCACAAGAGTTGATCTGTTCAAGTTTATGCATGTGAGTGTATATTGGTTTGGCCCTGAAAGACTAGGATGAAGAACTCGTACAAGATTAAATCAAAATAGTCAATTGAAGAATATCAGTTTGTATAATAAGTTACAACAAACACTAAACTTAATTAATTTGTGTAAATAAAACTGCTTGTTAGAGTGCTTTCACATGAACCCGAGTTTGTGTCCTCCTCGTTCCCCCTGCCTCGGCTGGTCTCTGTTCACATCATATTATTTGAACTGCAATCTGATAGTGTCATCAGCATGAGTACGAGCGGCAGATGTTTATCACTGTAACTAGGTAACAATTGAAGAAGACACTAGCTTCACTGTGTTATTTATTTGTTTACCACCAAAACTCTAGATGCACAGAACAACACATGTCTGCCAAGGATGCATGGCATGTGCAATGATGTGATGAATGTTAGCGCTTGTCTGCAGCGAGCCCATGGATGCATTGCAAGAGATGTGAAGAATGTGAGCAGCTCTATGAAGGGGATTTTTTTTGGAGACAAGCAGGTATGAGAAATGCATAATACCATAGTAATCATGATCAGGAGCCTGCAAAGATGCAAATTATAAGTTATCACAAGCGGTTCACTTCCAAATGATTTCAAAACTCAGCAGCGAACGTACCAGAGGTCACATGAACCGTACCCCAGACCAACTTTTCAAGTGGACTTGGGTGCACACCAAAAGTACTAGTGTGAAAGCACCCTCTGAGTACAGGGCCATTTCTAAATTATTGGCAAATTTTAATTTTAATATGTCTATAATTAATCAAAACTGGGAGCATCCAACATCGCACCTAGAGTTAAAAGCTCATGCCAGCTTTATCAAACTATCAAACCCTGATAACATAAGCAGAAAGTCAGAGTTTCTCCCTCATCCTAAACTACAATATAAGCCAAAAGAAAAAGGTAAATGGTTCTGTTTCTCTCTCTTTCTCTCTCTCTCTCCGTGTGTGTGTGTGTATGTATTATAGCCTATTCCTTGAAAGTGCAGACCTGTGAAGATAAACTATTTTAACGTCACTCTTAACTTCCAGGGCCAATAAATTCTCACACAGCGTTGGAGACACTCCCCTCATGCTGGAGTCAGACAGTTCAGAGCAATCGCAGGCCTAAACACAGGCCACATTCAACAGGCAGAGAATCTAATTATGCAACGAAAACCCCTTCAATATGTTTTCCTCACATAATTTAGCTTTTAAACATCGCTAGTTTGCGTCAGCTCCATGAATGATTAAAAAACATGTGTCTGTCACATGTCATTTGGATGTTCCTCTGACTTTCTCTTGCAGCTTGCTGATTGATTGCCCTTTTAAAACAGTACAGTGATGGCATCATGGTACAGTAATCAGGGACGGATTAACCACCGGGCCGATTGGGCCGTTGCCCAGGGGCCTCTAAACCCAAAGGGCCCCGTGCTCTAAATCAATTATTTATTTATTTTGAAATCTATTATAAATACACCTAAATGTCAGTCTTATGTGAAATACAATTTGTTCGACCGAATGCATGCTGGGTGACAACAGCGTGAGCACAGACACTCGAGTGCACGCTCAGAGAACCTGCACCTCACAGGTGCAGCGTTTTTATTTAAAGGAGCACATAGAAAAGAGTCTGATTTACAAAACGCTTACAAATACAAAGATAAGGTGTAGTTTACGCTGGCCGTGTACAAAGCTGATGGTTTAAATTCAAATAAATGACAGAATCTGTGCAACAGTATGAATGACTTTAAAATGTTTAAGTACTGCATGCATTGAATGTTTAAGGATAAAGCAAAAGATGCCTTAATACCCTAACTGTGTGCTTGCTAACCTTTTGTAATATTTGGTTAAACGCGAGAGTTCACAAACAGTTATTCTGTTAATTGTCGGGAGTTGGGTCTCGGGAATAAAGAACGTTTATTGCCATGGATGCATTAAACAAGTTCAACAAATGGTGAAACAGAACACAGGTGTCTCGAGATACGTTAATAAATACAAAAAAATATTTTTAAGTTCAAGTCTAAAAAAATGTGCCGGTCCTGCACAACGAGTTGTAAAACAGAATGCAGGTGTCTTGAGATGTGTTTATAAATATAAAAATTATTTTAAACTTAACAGTCTCTAAAAAAAAAACTACAACTGTCCTGCACGGTATGCTGAAAAAAGTGAGTTAAAAGACAATTAAAGACGTCCTTCCAGTGCGCTTACATGGCCTCAATGCACATGTGAACAGCCTGTAACTCCTTAAAAACTGATCCGAACCTGGCCAAAACCTGTAGGTTTGTTGGGTACCGTCAGACTCAGATCGGGTTGAAGACCTCTAAACACATGCAGAATAACCGAATAGTGATTTTGGTATTTCAATACCATGCACATCCCTATTAAAAATGCATGGTTTTGGATCAGTTCATAAATAAAAAGTACATAATTGGCCGTGTATTTCATTGCGCCAAACTTTTCTCACATCAGTTTGAGAAAATCCGACCAAATCTGGCAAGCGTCTTGTAGCGCATAAAAGTGAATGTAGTCACGTGACACGCCTCTCAGTTCTTAATCCATCCTTGACAGTAATGGTATCAGATAGTAATACCATGGTATAACGACATATAGCATAATACTAAATGTTTAACATATTCATGTACTATAGTATTTACATGGTCCTCAAAGGTATACCAAAGAATAGCATGGTATTATCATGGTACGTGTCCATAAAACATGGTAATAATATGGTATTTTCTGTGACCTTGTAACGAATGTAGGAGTGAAGGCAGACTAGGAGGTGCGGATCCAAAAGCAGGTTCTTTATTATAAATCAAAGTGGGGGAAAACAACATGAACATGAAAAACATCCACAGGCAGGAGAAACAACCATAACATTCACGTACAACAACATTCAACGACCGACAAGGGAATGAAGGAACAAACAGGGTTTAAATACACAAGGACAAGGGTAACAAGGCCAATCAACAAACAGAACTCAAACAGGCTAACAAGATAATTAACTAAAACCAATGACAAACAAGAACTGAATCAAGGTAATCAAACAATGAACCAATAAAACCCAGATACAAAACATGGAGGGAAAACAGGATGTGACAAAACTAGGAACTGAACAGGAATTTTCAAAATAAAAGTACACAAAAGAACAAAGGACAACAATGAACATGACAGAATCCCCCCTCAAAAGGATCGGATTCCAGACCATCCTGAAACAAAAAACAAAAGACAAAAACCCACAAAAACAACATAAGGGCACCAGGGGCAAACAGACAGTCCAAGTGGGCACATGGGCAGACAGACAGACCAGGGGGGCACAATGGGCAGGCTGGAAGTCCAGGGGGGCGCAGAGGGCAAGACAGGCAGGTCACGGAGGTGCAAGGGGCAGACAGGAAGTCCAAGGGGGCACAGAGGGCAGGCAGGAAATCCAAGGGGGAAATGAGACAGTCCACGGGGGCACAAATGGAGATGAGACAGTCCACGGGGCCCATTAGGCAGCCCCGGGGGGCACAAAGGGACAGGGTTAGGGGGCCAGGGAGGTATCGACCGGGCAAGGATAGGTCTGGGGGACCGGGGAGGAGGCCACTGGACAGGAACAGGGTCAGGGGGCCTGGGAAGAGGCCACCGGACAGGGGCAGGTTCAGGAGGCCTGGGAGGAGGCCACCGGACAGGGACTGGGTCAGGGGGCCCGGAAGGAGGCCACAGGACAGGGGCCGGGTCAGGAGGCCTGGGAGGAGGCCTGGGAGGAGGCCACAGGATAGGGGCCGGGTCAGGAGGCCTGGGAGGAGGCCACAGTACTGGGACCAGGTCAGGAGGCCTGGGAGGCAGCCACAGGATGGGAACAGGGTCAGGAGGCCTGGGAGGAGGCCACAGGACGGGAACAGGTCTAGGAGGCCTGGGAGGCAGCCTCAGGACAGGGACAGGTTTAGATGGCCCGGGGGCTGGCCATAAGGCAAGGGCCGGCTCAGGGGGCCTAGGAGGAGGCCACAGGATAGAGGCCGATCTAGGTGGCCTTGGAGATGGCCATGGGGCAAGGACCGGTTCAGGAGGTCTGGGAGCTGGCCTCAGAGCAAGGACGGGCTCAGGGGGCCTGGGAGCGGGCCACAGAGCAAGAATAGGTTCAGGAGGCCTGGGGGTTGACCACGGGATGTGGGTAGGTTTGGGGGACCTGGGTGGTGGCCGCCAGATAGGGACCGGTGGAGCCGCGTGAGGCGGAGCCAAGGAGGACTTCGGAGGCGGAGCCGTAGAAGACTTGGGAGGCTGCGTCGAAGGAGGCATAGGCAGGACCGTGGGGGGCTTAGGAGGCGGAGCCGAGGGAGGTGGCGCCGTAGGAGGTTCTTCAGGCGGTGAGCTGGAAGGCTTCGGAGGTGGAGCCGAGGAAGGTTGAGCCGTAGGAGACTGGAGAGGCAGAGCCGTGGTAGGCGGAGCCGTAGGAGGCTCGGGAGGCGGAGACGTAGGAGGCTCGGGGGGGCGGAGCCGTAGGAGGCTCGGGGGGCGGAGCCGCAGGAGGCGGAGCCATAGGAGGCGGAGCCGTAGGAGGCTCGGGAGGCAGAGCCGTGAGAGGCTCGGGAGGCAGAGCAGTAGGAGGCTGAGCCATAGGAGGCGGAGCCCTGGAAGGCTCGAGAGGCTTGAGGGGCGGTGCCCTGGTAGGCTCGAGAAGCTTGAGGGGCGGAGCCCTAGGAGGCTCGGGAGGAGGAGCCCTGGAAGGCTTGAGAGGCGGAGCCCTGGAAGGCTCGAGAGACTTGAGAGGCGGAGCCCTGGGAGGCTTGGGAGGCGGAGCCCTGGAAGGCTCGAGAGGCTTGAGGGGCGGTGCCCTGGTAGGCTCGAGAAGCTTGAGGGGCGGAGCCCTAGGAGGCTCGGGAGGAGGAGCCCTGGAAGGCTTGAGAGGCGGAGCCCTGGAAGGCTCGAGAGGCTCAAGAGACTTGAGAGGCAGAGCACTGGAAGGCTCGAGAGGCTCGAGAGACTTGAGAGGCGGAGCCCTGGGAGGCTCGGGAGGAGGAGCCCTGGAAGACTCGAGAGACTTGAGAGGCAGAGCCCTAGGAGGCTCGGGAGGAGGAGCCCTGGAAGGCTTCAGAGGCGGAGCCCTGGAAGGCTCGAGAGGCTCAAGAGACTTGAGAGGCGGAGCCCTGGGAGGCTCGGGGGGAGGAGCCCTGGAAGGCTCGAGAGGCTTGAGAGGTGGAGCTCTGGGAAGCTCGGGAGGCGGAGCTCTGGAAAGCTCAGGATGCTCGGTAGGCGGGGCTCTGGAAAGCTCGGAAGGCGGAGCTCTGGTAAGCTCGGGTAACTCGGAAGGCGGAGCTCTGGAAAGCTCGGGTAACTCGGAAGGCGGAGCTCTGGAAAGCTCGGGAAACTCGGAAGGCGGAGCTCTGGAAAGCTCGGGAAACTCAGAAGGCGGAGCTCTGGAAAGCTCGGGAAACTCGGAAGGCGGAGCTCTGGAAAGCTTGGGAGGAGGAGCCCTAGAAGACTCGAGAGGGGGAGCCCTGGGAGGCTCGAGTGGCAGAGCCCTGGAAGACTCGAGAGACTTGGGAGGCGGAGCCCTGGAAGGCTTGGGGGGAGGAGTCCTGGAAGACTCGAGAGACTTGGGAGGAGGAGCAAAACATGGAGGGAAAACAGGATGTGACAAAACTAGGAACTGAACAGGAATTTTCAAAATAAAAGTACACAAAAGAACAAAGGACAACAATGAACATGACAGACCTATAAAGAAAAGGAGAATATCAGAAGAGTGTAGATTTACATGTACAAAAACATGGTACTACAATGGTACATGTACCAAAAAAAATGGTATTAATATGGTTATAATGGTAGTGACGAATGAAGAAAAAGAGAAAATCAGAAGAACAGACAGTCTAAAATGTCCAAAACACATAGTAATATGGTATCTTTTGTAACTTTTGAAGAAAATAGAAAATTGGAGTGTAGATTAACATGTCCAAAAAACATGGTTTACCATTTTAATATGTCTTAAGAAAGAGAATATCAGTGGCGAACCTCCCCCCCCCCAAACACATATGCACAAAGACCTTATACTTATATTCAATTTCCAAAATCAATCCTTAAAGACACACATGACATCATAAACTGTATATAATACAATAAATTACTTTTAAACCGTATTTCCATAAATTAACGCTGTCTCGTCATCTCAAAGAAGGGCAGTTTCATATCCGGAGAAGCAGGGCACTGAGGTCAAAGTTCAGCTGAGCTCAGTGAAAAATTGCATAAAAAACACAGAGCAGAGGGAGGAAGGTTTTCCCGCAGGACAGATCGACCCACTGAAAACCAGACAGGGGGGAAAATCAGACAGACGTCGCAGTAATGTGAAACAGTCATAATGCGGTCCCTTCAGTGGGGTGAACCAACTGCACACGCTGCTCACAGCACAGGGGTGAAAGAACCAGATGGCAACGGAAAATCAACACTCGCCGCTCTCGTTCTTAATTGCAATTATTCATTGGCTCTATAAACAATGTCGGCTGAAGGTGATAGAATAGCCTGACATTAATCCTCCACTGGTGTATGTTTGTGATAAAAGATATAGGAGAAACCAGAGTAAAAATTTTCTGCAGTGCCGACCCCCCCCCCAACGACCTCCCCCACCGACCTACCCCTATATCCGAGCCAAGTTATTACTGCAGAAAGTGAAATGTCAAGCATTATTTCTACATGCCTTGTTAATCTCCACCACAAACATGCACCACTGACTCTAAGCTCAAAGGGCAGATATACAGTACTGTCCGTTTCTTATTTGAGAGAATTCACTATGGGAAAACTGTCATTTTTGTTTCAAAGCCATGTAGGCATGCGACAGGTCTTCATCGTAACTGACTTTATGTTTTCTCTAGACACACAGATGAACCATATGTGTTAAAAAATACATAAATGCGCAGGGTATGGCTGGACGACATAGCTAAAAAAATTATACTTCAATATTTTTCAGTCTTTTGACAATATTGTATATGTATCTCAATAATTATGTATTTATTGTGGACTAAATGTAAAATCATGTATACAGTATGTATATGTATTTTTGAGCACTGACGAGCACAGAATGGGGGCTACATGGGTGTCAGACCCTGTCCCTTTCGTTCACAAATCTAAAGGTGCCCTTCACCAATGTATAGATGCCCTTTTAAGCGGAGGTGCCTTTAAGAACGCGGAGGTGCCTTAAATAACGCAGACAGGTAAGCGGAGGAGTCTTTACTACAGTACACCCCCCCACTCAACAACTACTGGCAAAAATGTATTGAATGTTTGACATTTAGCCATGCCCTAGCACAGAGGGGGATCTACTTTATTGGGACAAAAGCTCCAACTTCTTCCAATATCAATTTTAATATCAGTAAACATGATGTAAAAAAGACAGTAGAGATTTGCATGTGCAAACATTTACTAACTGCAGGAGCAAAGCCGAATCAATCCAAACATGATAAAACAATCTAGTCTCAATGCATTTGGTAAAAAGCTGTCTGACTCGTACTTTAGTTTGCTTTAGCCTCTAAGGAGATAGTGCAAACATTAAATAACAAAGTTGATGGTGTGAATAGGTTTTGTGCAGTGAGATTAGAGGTTTTCTCAGTGCAGAGAGACATTGCTTTCTGCTTTTCCTTAAATACTTGCAGAGGTTTGCCAGGCAACCAGCCAAGAAAATGACTTTGTTTGACTGCCAATCAGTTCGGATGGGTGGGTCTGTATTAAATACTGACACTTTTTCGGCAAGCCTAATTGGCTGCAGCTGCCTTTGGTGGGTGGAGACAGGTTAAGAACCAAGGCTGTTGATGGGGAAAAGGGAAGCAGAGAGCTGGTGCAGAGCACACGAACAGCCAGTAGGAGTGAAGCAACCTAACACAATTTAAAACATGGTTAAAAGGCATTGATTCAGCTAAAGCGGATTTCATGAATTTATTTATGGCAAGGGGCTAAACTTTAATCAATAATTATAATATAAAGTCTTTACAAAGAATAAGAAATCATAACAGATTTGCATGTTGCTAGGCAGCTCTACAACCATGGGACAGGTTATCCAATCACAAAACAAACACTAATTTGCTGAGATTTGCAAAATAAAAAAGGACATCCTAGACACATCAGCTGAACGTACTTTCTCAAAGCTTCAAAGGGCAATTCACCTACGGAAAAACTATGAAGATCCCACAATCAGGATGCAAATACACACTTTCGAGGGGCAGGGTGGTTAACTCACTTAAAACCACCTTCCAAGAATTCCCATATAAGCTTATTATGGGATTTCTTGGAACATTTGTGGTACTTAGAAAAAATTAAAACTGCAAATTATGCTAATTCAAGAAAATCACAAATAATAAAGATTGTGTTGGGTTTAGCTGTGCTCTCTATTAACTTATGGTCACTAACATAAACAGCAACTCCAAGCGGTAACGTACAAGGGCTTTTAATTTAATGAAGTAATGCGTGAATAGCCCACATCGATAACCGAAACGCTGCAAAGCGTGAGCGACAAGCAAACATAGATCTTGTTTACCATCACAAAGAAAAATCAATACATTATGAATACTGAATATTAAACTTTGGAGAGTAATAATGTATTCCGCAAGTTAGAACAAATGACCAGATCTATAAAAATGGCATTAAACAAGACTTGAGAAAGCATCATGTTAATTGAACAGGGCCATTAAAATGAATTTTAATTACTTCAGGTTTAATTAGTCTTGCTTACTCTCAAGACCCCCAGGTAAGAAGCTAGAGGAAAAAACGAAAATCTCAACATAGCTCATCAACTCTTCTGGAACTCACCAGACTGGAGTCAAATAGAGCTTTATATTTATTAAAGTTACTGAGATTTTTACACAAAGGAGGTTGTTAGACTGACATTGCTACTCTCAAATGTCCCAAGAACAACTTTTCTAAAGGTATGGGAATCGTAAGGAATTTAATGTTTCTGGTTCAGATTAAGATTCCACTTAATGATTTTATTAACGATTCTTTTAGTACTAAAATAATAATTGGTCCTAACTACTGTATGTACTTTTCATATAAGCGAAACAAACACCATACTACATTTTGGAAACATATTTTTTTCTTACAAAACTCTGTTTTAAATGTGTATCTTTAACAACACATTTAAGAAGTCTCACAAACCTTAAGTATACATAACACAAAACACAGAACTTGGTTTAAATTGAACTAAGTTGGTTCTACAGCCAGTTCTCATTTCCCAACTACACCTTTCTTTATCAACAAGTTATTGAATCATTTTCACAAAATGTGGCATGCCATAACTCCATTTTCATTACATCAGTAAAATGCAAGAGAAAATGTTTGCCCATCAGTTAATACATTTTTCCACGTTTATAATGTGACAGCGCTGGTGAATTAGTCATTCATTGTAATCTGCCTCAACACAAGATTAATTTTCAGTTGGCCTGCGAGGTGATAGATCGTATTACTGCGCATGCTTCCTGTCACTTCTGGGTACTTTCCTTGAAAATTTTCCCCTGGTCTGCCTTTTGTTGTCTTAGAAAATACACAGCAGACATGGACTGACATGGATAGGAGACCTCAGACATTGCTCAAATGTGTTTAAGCTTTTAGAAAATAAAACTGCACACTTAAAATACACATACACATTAAGTCTCATTTGAGGCAATCATCTACAATTATAGAGGCCAGGGAAAAGGTAGACTTCACAATCAAAAGGAATATTCAATTCTATGCTTATAAAAGCACCATGAAAAGAATGCTTTGTTGAGTCCTGCTCTCTGACAAGAATAAATCCTCTGGCTTTCACATGAGTTTTGCTCAGACATTTTTAACGAAAGCCTGAAAAAACCTTAACTGGGTGAAACTTATACAATTACACTACCGTTCAAAAGTTTATGTTCACTTACACTTTGATTATTATTTAATTTTTTTTTCACATTTTAGAATAATAGTAAAGTCATCAAAACTATGGAATAATAGAAATGGGAATTCTGTTGTGAATCAAAACAGTGTATTTTAGCATATTAAAAGTAGTCACACTTTGCCTAGATTTTCTTGACATTTTCTCAACCAACTTGAGAAAATGTTCTCACCCTGGGATGCTTTTTAAACAGTATTGAAGGAGTTCCCATCTATATGTTGGGCACTTATTTGCTGCTTTTCTTAATCATGTGGTCTAAGTCATCAATTTCAAAAATGTAATTTTTTGTAATAAAATAAATGTTTATAAGGCACAATTATATATTTTCTACAAAACTAATTTCAAACATTTAAGCATACGCCTTCAGATCAAAAGCTTTTTAAGATCATGACAAACATTTCAGTCAAGTGACCACAAACGTTTGAACGGTAGTGTATATGGACTGTAGTGCAATATAGACTTAAAGTACACACAAGCACACACACAAGCACACACACACACACACACACAAACACACAGTCTGTCTAGTTTGTAAACTCACTATTCTGCAGCCATGATAAAAAGCGTTAAGCATGAAAATCATGCCATTTTCTGCTGCCTGATCCATCGCTGATTCAGCAAAACATTGGAAGGGCACAGCAGGAACAACATGGAAATGAATAATTATTATTCACCCCTGCACTGTGCAGGAAATTGCTGAATCAAAATTGTTTTGCATTTTTGCGCAACACAAAAACTGCCACCTCTGATTGAACATAACCAGAATGACTGAGCTCACATTTGCATACATAGAGTAAACCCAAATTGTTTCAAATAACTAACAGAATTCTGAAACATTAAACTCTAAAAGATAAAATTATTGATTATCAAAGAGACAAGGCATTGAAAACAATGTATTCATTCCTATGAAGGTGAAAGAAGATTGTGTACAGGAAATCATACATTCTCAGGGGCAGTTTCACAATAAGTCAATGGGTTAAACAAACACACAATATTTACATTACATTTACATTTATTCATTTTGCTGACACTTTAATTAAAAGCAACTTGCAAATGAGGAACACAGCAAAAGCGATTAGTCATTATGAGGCAATAACACGAGTGCTGCAATACAATTTTAAAATTGCCCAGAGAAGTAAAAGTAGGTAGGAAGTTGAGTGGTTCGTTTTTCAGTGAAGAATTAGTAAGACTATAGTAGGAAGATTAGTAGTGCATTAGTAGGGTTGTGTCAAGTGCTCACGAAAGAGATGCGGTCTTAAGGTGTTTCTTTAAAAAAGTTAGAGAATCAGCTACTTGGAGTTTGGAAGGTCGTTCCACCAGCGAGGAACGGCGGAAGTGAAAGTCAGAGGAAGCGATTTTGTGCCTCTGTGAGATAGCACCAAGAGGCGATGTTCACTCACCAATCTCTAGCTTCTGGAGGGCACATAGACTTAGAGGTAGTGAATGTAGACAGGGGGCTGTTTGCGAGCATCGATGCCTTAAACTTGACGCAAAACAACCAATGGCAGTTTAATAAAGAGAGGTGTGACATTCTCTCTCATGGGGCTGTTGAAAACCAAACATGCCACCGTGTTCTGAATTAACAGCAGAGATTTGTCTGTACATCCAGAAAGTCCTGCCAAAAGCGCATTGTAGTAATCCAGTCTAGATATGACAAGAGCTTGGACAAGAAGTTGTGTAGCATGCTCAGGCACAAGCCAATCAGCAATCATCTTCTTATTTAGTTAGCATCTCTGTGACAGCTAATGTAAATTCATTATCACAATATTTTTCTGCACTTAAAGGGACTGGGGAAAAACCAAACTGATTCAATCAAATAGAATCCTCAGAATGATTCATGTGCACGTCAATATGGTTTTGAATCAGCATGTGGCTGCCATCTCTAATTCAGCCCTGTGACAGATTCCTGATCGTGGGTAAAGCAAACAGGAAGTGATTGAGTCAAGATTATGGCTGACCGGAGTTTCCACAGGGTCTCCTGCTGAGTTTCATGTTCTCGGTTTCTTTTGTATGCAGTTAACCCTTTAAAACCCTCGTGAGAAGCTTTTGAGAAAAGTGTCACACACACCGGGGGGCCATTTTGTTCAGAACAATGATCTTAAAAGAGTTCCACACCCTTGCAATGGGTACCCTTCCCAAGGGCCGAAACACTTATGCATTCTTATTACTTTGAAACAACACTAGGGCTGTCAGTCGATAAAATGTTTTAAATGAATTAATTACACAGTTTCATGATTAATTAATCGCATATACAAATATTTGCAGAGAAAGCCCATCATACAACAATAACTCAATATATAATGATTATACATATTTATATCAATATATAATTATACATAGTTATCTTTAAATACTTTAGAATTATATATATATATATATATATATATATATATATATATATATATATATATATATATATACAATATTCAGATAATTAAAATGCTTTACATTCCTGTAGTAGAAGAGTTAATCATTGATAAGACAATACAAAAAGCGGCTTTAGAATACAATGTATTGTTTACTACCATATTATTGATCATAAGTCAATCATTGTCATACAGTTCACAGCAATCCATTTCACAAGTGAATTTGTCAATCAGTTGGAGATTTATTATGAGGGCTTGTTTAAGGGCCCATTAATTTACACCTACATCAGACGTCTCGGGTGCACTGCGTCATAAACATAAAATGTTTAGGTCACTGTGTCAAGTTAAATATAGTTTAATACTCAATTTTTAAACACATCTTGCGATCCCTTAGATCACATTTGCGCTCCTTCGAGTGTTTTGAACGCAAGAACGTAACGCATGTTTGTGTTGATCTGCCTACTGAAGTGTTTTCTTCACTGTATGAACTGCGTTGCTCATTCAGCTGAAATTTCACTTACTGCCCTCTGGAGTAAACAGGTGGTACTACAAGCTTGCATTACTCAGGAATCTTCCTTATTATGGTGCGTGGACATGCGATTAATTATTTTTAATTTTTTTTACGCGTTATTTTTTGTAAAATTAATCGCACTGAAATAACACGTTAAATCGACAGCCCTAAACAAAACATTATCTATTGTAATTTCAAAGCTATGAGTGATCAACAAAGAAAAGCATCCACATAAAACATTTATTATTAACAGACAACTATGTCATTACAAACCTGTATTCTGTTCCAAACCTGTATCCAGCCAACGGCAATGCATAGTTACCACGACTGTCAAGCTTTATACAAGAGTGATTCTCACTAAATCTGTCAATAAAATAAAATAAAAAAAATAAGGAAAAAATAAAGTAAAAAACATTATACAAAAAAAGTATAAAATTACATTTTGCATAACAAAATGAAGCTTTTAATGACTAAATTTCTCTCTGTTCCTCACACAAAGCTTTTGTATAAAAAATCAGTGTGTATATTCTTTAAAACTTTTCCTTATGTGGTAAAAATAACAGCACGCGGGTCTGGAATGACATTCAGGTAAGTAAATAATGGCCGAAGTTTCCATTTGGGTGTACATGAGTTTAGTTGTTGGCATACAGCACTGACTTTCGACCAATGAAGCCAAAGGTAACCTCACAACTGTAATCACTGCAGAGCTGTGTCTATGTGATGGATGATACTGAGCTCAGATACCGGAGGCAAATTACTGTATTAAAAATACCGTTCGTGATGCAATCAGGTCAGCAAAGTCACCATACAAATTGTTGTTGCGTATATTAATATAGGCTGACACACATAAATGTTTGTATATTTGCATAGACAATAAACATTTATTATCAAGGTATTGACACCATCTAAATGTAAAATCCTTTTGCAAATGTTAACTTAAGCCACGTCTACATTAGTACATTATAGTTTTAAATGCATTATGTTTACGCCTCATTTACTAGAACACCATTTTCAACTATCAAACGTTAGTCGATGAGAAGAGTCTTGGTTGACGAAGTTTTGATTGGTCGCAGAAAACTAACAAAGGAAGAGGCGAAGTCACGCAATCAGTGACAGACAGACATGATCGTTTACACGGCTGGTCCATGCGGTAATTAAGTATTCACGTTCAAATCGTCGAACGCCAGTATTACCGCTTGTTGGACACTAAGACCAACCGACCAATCGAAACTTGGTCAACCAAGACTCTTCTCATCGACTAACGTTTGATCCTCTATTAGGGAGTAACGCTACAGTTTTCAGTTTCTTAACATAATTTTTTTTCCCAACGTATGCGGTAATGTAGAGCATCAGAGTAAAATGGTGTTCTAGTAAATGAGGCGTAAACATAGCTTTAATATAATGCATTTAAAATTATAATGTACTAATGTAGACGTGGCTTAAGTTAACATATGCAAATGGGGAAATTTCGTTAAAGGTGCAATATGTAACAATTTTCATGTAATATTCACCTTTTTATTTTGCCAATGTGTGAACGGCTTGTAACGCAACTTAAAAAATTAGCCCTTTCTGGACTTTCTAGGTTGTTTATTAAAGCCTGTAGACTGATTTTCATGAGAAGGGACCCTGAAATGACATTCTTCTTATTGGACAGGTAAATTACATAACTGCAAAGCATGTGAAATATAGTGGCATTAGGATTGATCTGTATAAGTTTAGCTAACTTGATCTCGCCCGCTAACGCTGACAAACTGGAATGCTAGACAATATTCAAGATAATGCAAAAAGACCCATTCATTAGTGTAACATTATTCAGAAAATATAAACATTCTATTATTATAAAACAATAGTGCATCGATATATCAAAATGACAGTTGTGATGGATCAATACTGAATTGTGTCAACATATTTATAATGTACAGTCTAATTTATAAACAGCTACTGTGATCATCCACCAGATGTAGCTAACAGCTATTGATAAAGCTGACTAGCTAACCAGTGCCGTCATAGGCGTTATAATCATATAAATGCAGTCAATGTATCATGCAAAGAAAAGTGATTACTTCAAACTACAGTCTTGCATAGTCAGACCTATATCCACACTTTGTTTTAGCCCTGTTCCAGCACTGGAGAGTCAAATATAATATACAGTCTCAAAGTTTGTAGTAAAACAATCATAACTGTGTAATTTTAATTATGCTACCTCATCTGTCAGCATGATGCCAGAGAATCACATTGAGTCTCTTTATACATTATGTCATTGTTTTGGTTGATGCTCGTTTGCATCCCTATGAAGTGTGTACGAGTGGGAGCACGAGCAACAGTTAGCTGGCTGCAGTTCACTTAACGGCCACAAGTGTCATTAATAACAAGGGTTTCTGAATCTTACATACTGCACCTTTAAGAATGGTTCGGATCAAGCCTACACCATAAAGAAAGACACCTTGATTTTAAAACTTTATTTTACATTTATTTGAAATAAAAAATCTAATGAAACTGGAAAAATGTATGTGCAATTAAAATGTGTGTTGTTGAAAGATGGCTTTACAACAGTTGTCAACATCTCTCTGGCAAAGAGCCATCTTCTGCTGCGCATTCTCTACCAGTCGGGTATTTATGTGACTCCTTGTTGGTTTTTCCAACACATTCAGAATCATAACCGGTTTTTGCCGGTGTCGCTGCAGCTCGCTTCATGTGTGTGCTTGTAAAATGTATATTGTAAAGGTTCATTATTACGGTTTAGTATTTCTCTGTAAAATAGAAATGTAAGCGCAGCGTAGTTCCAGCGGGAAGACTAGCAGCTGTACATCATCGCACCATTAGCTGGGTAATTACCAGCCAATGACATGTAAGTCATTGCTTTACAAGTCTGCTCACAATCTATCACATTACTGTTTCAGTGTGCTAATGCGGCAACCTCCACCACCCCACCACCACCAGTTGAGTCCCATCCTGCACAAGGGTAGGCTTCTCGCCCCTGCCTCCTATCTCCGGCAGGATATGACGGTTCCGAGTACTAAAACTTCGGACTGCCAGACGGGGCATACACCAAAGATTGACATTACTTTTTTGTTTTATATTCATCAAATAAATGTCATCTTCAATTTCACTCAAGTCTGCGAGTCTTCCTGATATTCTATTCAGTGTTAGCAATGTTATTTATAACATTCTTTCTCAGCCCTGGAACTCAAACCATTATCTGATGCCCCCCAAAATATATATTTAAGTAATTTCAATTAATATCATAAACACGCAACAACTAGTCGACTAATGACTTAAACTAACGACTACTAGTCGACTAGGAAAATCTTTGGTTGGGGGCAGCCCTAGAGAACTTAGTCACAAAACAACTGTGACACCATACACAAACAAACAGAAATCAGTATTGGAGTGAAACGTGTCACAATTATAACATCAACTGTTTTTCACTTATTCTAATTAAATTCAGCCCTACAAAGAGAGCAAATGACTACTTTTTCTTTACTTTTTCTCTACTCTCATCTGGATTTCATTTTTTAAATAAATTTGCCATCTAAAAAGGTCTTTCTTGACAACCACTGATTGATGAGAGTCCTGCTATGGGATTGCATCAAAAGTATTGAACTCGTTCACCTGCAGCTGTACTCTCGAAAAGTTTTCAAGAATTTCTGTTCTGAACAGTAATCAGAGGATTCCTAAAGATTTATGTCTCTAAAGCTGTACATATATAAAGGTATGTTCGTTCATACTCTATATTTCAGTGTCCATCCAAATGTGTATGTGTACAAAATGTATGTGTAAACGGTATGTACAAATACCTATGAGTACTAATGAGATCCCCCTGCCCAGTTTGTACCCTCTCCTGATCTCTATCCATACGAGATCTCTCCAGAGGTGCTCGCTAAAACGTTCTAGCCAAACTTAGTCTGAATTCCAACAAGCCGAGAGTAGTTCTAAACAGAACTAAGAAAAAAAAGGTTCATATTTCTAAATACAAAGTTTCCACACTCCACTAAGTATGATTTATGTCAACAGAAACTCCCCTCCACTACAGCTAAAGCCAAACAAACCTAATACCTGCATGACATAACTTAAAAGAGGCTTAAACACTCCCAGAGTTCAAAGTGTGAGTCGAGCGGTATATCATTACTCAGCATCATGCGGATATGTTTGATCTCTCAGCTGCTGGAGATCTCTTGAGTTTGACCCACGATGGCCCTGTGCTGTCAGCAGGCAAACGCCCCATCATGGCCCCTGCGTTCAGCTGCTTTTATGAAACATGAGGGACTTGGACAGAACGTACAAAGATGAGTGTCCTCACATGGTTCTGCTAACAGAACGCTCTCTGTCTTCACCTCTTGGCCCAAATTCCTAAGCCCATGCCAAGATCCACTTCTCACACTGAAGAATAGCAAAGAAAACCCTGAGGAACTGCTGAAGAAATGACTTCAGAATAAGACCAAAAACAAGATGAAAACCTGTCCATCTGTCTCCTAGTCAAGTGACAGCTTATTTAGAACATGATTTTTCCAACACAAACAGTTAATGGCCCTGCTAAGATGTAAACGTTTGCAAAGAGGTTACATTATTATCTATTTAAATATTGAAAATGACTTTGTAATTGCATTTTTAACCATGCTTCTGACAATACCACAAATCACATTTAAGTTTATGGTGCAATCAAACAGTTGCTTAATTTCAGGGTTGAGCTAGGGCAGGAAAACAGCTATTCTGAAGCTTTTATCATCATGAACAAGCAATTTTATTGTCATTGTACAAACATAACAACTTTGTTCCAATTTAAGTTAAATAATAGATAAAAAAAACAAGTATTCAAATAAAGTTGTGAAACATCATCCAAATGGCTGTGATATTTGTAACAAGAAGGCATACAGAGACTAGTAGTATTTGTCTGTATTTTTTATAAAAATTATGACAGTAAATCTGTTAATTATTTTATCTCTTAACATTCAAACATTTTAGAATACATATGTGATCCAATAATTATCCAGATAAATCTAATAAATTCCACAAAAATTAGGAGGAATTGTGAGAAAATAAATAAATAAACTATGATATATATATATATATATATATATATAAGAAATATACAATTAAATATATTTTATTTATATATATTTAATATATACAGTATTTCTATTTACATATTATATATAGTTTATATTATATGTGTAGTTTTATTTATTATATAAAATAAGATCCAGAAATTACATTACAAAGAAATAGAGGGGAATTTATAAAAAAAATGCAGTAGTCAGTACTCTTATTTAGAATACTTTAAGAAGAGATATAAAATCCCCTATTACATTTAAAATGATACAATTTAATATATATAATAATAAAATATAATAAAATGGTAATATATAACAGGCTAATAATAATAATAATAATAATAATAAAATGCTGTTTTTGTTGAATAAAAATCCTAATTCTTCACATCACAAATTTTTTTTTTTTTTTTTTAAAGAAAAAGAAAAGAAAATTCCAGGTAGCACAATTTCAAATGGAGATTAAATGAGACATTTATTCCAGGGTTCTGATTATCTATTTGTGTTCATGACTGCAGTTTAAATCTGGGCTGGTCCTAATCCCGAGGCTGTTCTTTGAGCAGGTGAACTCAGCCTAAGACTTTCCCACGATCCCCGGACAAATCCTCTGCCCTGAACCCTCGGCAGAGCGCTGCCATCTGGCCCCTCTGTGTTCTCTATGGGAGGGCAGACGTCAGCTGCACGGCCAAATTCAGCGTTCCACCACAACCCCCACACACCCGACATCTGACATCATGATATATATTCGCCTACATTTCCATAGTGGCACAATGTATTGAAGGGATAGTTCCCCGCTAAAATGGAAATTCTCACCCTCATGTTGTTCCAACAAGACTTACTTTCTTCTGTGGAAGACAAAATTAGATTTTTTGGCAGAAGGACAGCCTCAGTCACCATTACCTTTCACTGTATACAAAAAAGATAAAGATGCAATGAACTTTAATGGTAACAGAGGCTAACATTCTGCCTAAAATCTCCTTTTGTGTTCCATGGAAGAAATAAAGTCATTCAGAAAAAAAAAAGGCAGAGTAAATTATGCCAGTAAATTAATTTAGTAACCTTATTCATAAAATGAAAAGATACAAGCTACTGAAAACAGACTTTTAAGATAAAAACCACCAAACCGCAATGTAGCCGAATGACATAAATATTACGTAGACACAACAAAAGACCCTGACCTCACAATATACACCTTGACTTTTGGCCTGTTCCACAACGATCCATTATCACAACATGAGGCAGAAGACAAAAACAGACCCCCACCCCCTTTCAAATCACCCCAGACAGAAATCTCACTCCAAATATCTTACTCCAAAATAAGATTTTCCTTTTCTGATCACAAAATCTTTCCTCTCCGCACCCCCCTCCTTTTCCCACTTATTCTAAGCTGCCATGTGCTATCGTTTGATTACAGTCAGAAAGAAAAAGCGTCTGGCTGATGAAGAGAGCGTCCCGGACTGGCCGCTCTTAAAATGTGTGACATTTCCTTGGTGAGAGCATGAGAACTGATTCTCCACAATAGCGAGGTCTCCATGCCCGGCCAGTAACCATGGAAGCAGATGCTGTCTATCTCCCCTGCCCCTTACCTCCCAGTGGCCACAGGCTGCTCCGCACTCAAAAGAGGGTCCGCCTCAATTTCTCTTCATCCTGACCGAACTTGCATGCTCTTCAAAGGGAGCTATTCAGCAGGTCATTGGTCTAGACTTGTTTGCACGGTCCACAGAGCAGCCTTGATGTAACCCTTGCTCTCTGCCTGCCGTGGAAATGCAGACTGCAGGGAACGCTGGGGACGTGGATTTGAAAAGAAGCCCCGTCCGATTTTGTCATTGTGCCTTTTCATTCATCGATCGAATGCATATCGAACCTTCTGTCGGTGCATGTGAAACAGATAGCTTAGCCAGCATTTTTCTTCCTCCGGTCAGTCTGGACTGCTCCTTTCGTGCTCTAATTTCTAATTTCATTTAATGATCAGACATTTTTCTAAAGTATGATTGTTTTAAATAATCATATTTTTAGGTTCTAATATTGTTTACTAAATGATTTATCTTCTTTTCTATTTCTCTCCCTCTTTCATAATACAGAAAGAGGCAATTAACAAACAAATCAAGAAAATAAAATGAGGTAAGAGTGACATAAATGTTTAAAAGTATAAGCAATAAATAATACCTGCCTATTATTACACAAAATATCACACAATTATCTTATTATTTTTTTAAAGATAATAACATTGACAGAGGTGGTTTTGCATACATATGTATATATATATATATATATATATATATATATATATTCAGTGTATGTATGAAAAAAACATATACATACACACACAAATATAGTAAATAACCTACTGTTATTTCAATGTCTATTATTAGAAATATGAATGTGAACACATGCTTGAATCTGACATTAGACTTCCTCCTTAAAATGAAATACAGAACATTTTAGCTTTAATGCCTACTACGCAAAAACGTATATATTTTGTTCATTGTATTATTAAAAAAATTTAAATCAAATTCGTTTTTTTAAATATCTTGTATAATTGTCTTTTTTTGTTGTTTTTTGTATTTTTAGTTTAAGGATTTGAATTCCTAAAACTAGGAACATTAATAATTTTTACAAATACAAATATTTTCTTATAGGAACAATAATGTCTGTTAAAACTATTTAATTTCTTTTTTTCACAATATTACTAATATATATCAACTAATATTTGCACATATAGAATTAATATATAATTTCTATGATTTTTGGGAGATATTTTATAATCTATTTTTGGGTTGCATTTCCAGATTTTAGAAAAGTCAGTCAGTGAAACGCATGTTTTGAAGCAGATATCAGTGTCTCTTTCTGTTCTTATTCAAATGATTTAGAGACACAGGGACGAAGACACTCGCTGTCCATATGACGCTGAGACCTCAGCAGAATGTGAGCAAATTCAAAGGCGAAGGAAGGAAAGAGATCAGCCAAGTGAGAAGACAATGTCATTGTTGTCAGGACGCAGAAAATCAATGCCGTAAAAGCAAAGAGGAAAAAAAATTAGATCTGCTCTGGGGAGAGACAAGCACTCACAATAAAGAACAATTTTACCGCAGCTCTCTCGGATATGAGCAGACAGCAGAATTAAATAAATAATTTGCTCTTTTACATAGAATTTGCAGCTCGATTCTTCAGAGGGATTAATTAAATCATTGCCTTGCAGACACTTTGTGGATTTTATTTATAAGGTTTACAAAGCTTTCAATTCTCTATATGTTGTAGCCTATAAGTATGTAAATTACAAACAGAATTAGCCACATAATATGTAGTATTTTGCATCGAAAATAAAATGATGTTCAAAAATGTTGCAATGCAAAACTTTTATTTCAAACAGCATAAATTTGATTTTAAAGTTATTAACCGTTTTTAATAGGTCTGGTTAAACAAATAATACATTATATTATATATTGCAGCTATGACATAAAACATGTATTGTTCTAAAAATACATCATATATAAATAATATCAACAAAGACGATACTGATTAGCCTGTTACTATTTTAATTTAATAAGAAATATAAACCATACTTAATTACAACTATAATATAAAAAATATGATTAAACCAGCCAAAAGTATATTAGCAATTGAATGCAAAGAAAAAAGTCCATGCAAATATACAAGAGTCTACGTGTACATTTAAGAGAGATAACGGGAGGAGAATTTGAATATTTATGATTCCAAAATATTATAAAATAAAATATTTGAAATATACATTGTAAAATAATTATACAACAAAATACTATGGGACCACATTATTTAAAATGTCACCCATAAAAGCATTTCATCATCACCATAAACATGTTTATTTTAACTATAATCATATTTACATAGATTTCATTTTTATTTTAATATCAGCAGTGTAATAACTGCAGCTTGATTACATCACCAGAGACAATTAATGCCTTCTTTACAACTAAACATATTTTATTTAAATTGAAAACTATTTGTATTATTTAATAATCATTTATTATAACCTTTTCATTTGTATAATTATTTGTACTGCAGTGTAGTTAAGTTTATTTAAAAAAAAATATAATCATGCATATTTACACTTCTATATGAAATAACATTTATACTATTTGTAAACTCATTGTATGCATGTAGCATGCAGTAAATTTACAAAAATATAAGTAATGCATTTTAAAGGAGAATTCTTCTGCTTGTTTGTGAGGAATAACCACACAATCAGGATGACCACATGCAGATATCCACATGGGTGGGAAGAAATGCAGCAAACATGCTCAGACAGCGTGAAGATGCAGAGTTTAATCTCTTCCAGAGAGCCAGTGAACCTCACGGCTACACATAATTGAATACATCCCTGCACAAATCACCACTAATGCTCAGACCATTCAAAATCACTGATATGCTCCAGAAACATTTTTAAGTGTGGTTTTTATTCTTTTAAAAAAATCTACAAACATTCTGACTTGAACTATTTGATGCTGAAAATGTAAATTGTAATGAAACTGATAACATACATAATCAAAGCAATTGGAGCAAATAATGCCCAGACAGAATGAAAGAGCATTCTGATCTACATCTTCATATGGACTGCCATCTATCTGTCACTCCCCTTGAATGACAACAGGACAAAACTGATTAAATGGAATGAGAGGAGAGGAGAGAGTAAAAGTGAGCCATTTTAAACAGCACCATAAACCTGTACAAACAGCAAGAGACTTATGCTTTCATGTTAGTTCTCATTTGTGTCATTAGCTACCTGCTGAAATAATCTTCCCTGGCAAATTATATGTACTTTCCAATTAGTCGCTTTGGTAAGAAAATTACATCAGAAACAAACAAATATGCAAGAACAGATGAGGAAAGAGAAACCCGCCTGGTAAATGGTCTTTAAAGGTGTACAGCAGCCACAAGAACGTTATTTTTATCCTTTCTGTCTGGGCAGGAAAGGGCCAATGCTCAAAACCCCCGACGTCTCCTTCACTTTATAATAGCTCTCTGGTTTGACATTTAGAGCCCCTCTCACCCCCCACAGGTCAAACACACATTCATTCACCTGCGTACACTGCTGTGGCAGCTGTATTGTTCTTTAATGTATTGTAAAACAGCCTTATTGTTAACGTAGCAACACACAACGGGTAATACGTTTATTACTGCTGTCAAGTTTTGCAGGTGTATTTAGCATTTTAAAAAGAAGAGGGAAACAAATCAGCCATCAGGCATTTTGGAGTAATACATTTACTTTATTCAAGGTTCTTACTAATTAATTTTCCATGACTTTTCCAGTTGGTCGTTAATAATTTATTTTATATAATTTCAGAGATTGCATTAATAAAGAGTCATTTCTGGAGCAGACCATTTAAAAAAATGATAAATATATATATAATTTTTGCCATAGAAATGAACATTTTAAAATCTCCAGTTTTTCCATGATCTATGGAATCCCTGTTTATATTAAATTCTAAAGACAGAGAGGAAATTGCTCAATCAAATTCAGGCAGGAAAGTGCAATTCAACCCATGAAACGAATCTCAAAGCAAATGTTTTGAGATGGTAAACTCCAGTAAACCCACACCTCACGATCAGAGCTCAGCTCGACAGGAACAAAAGGGCAGCCCTATCATCACAACACAAAGAGCTTTTAATTATGTGCTCCTGTAAGACAGCGGGACGCTACAGCTCCTGCAGTGTCTAAACACCCACATATTTAGGAATACCTAACACTGTAGCACAGGTCTTTCCCTTGTGAAACACACAGCTTTGCACATGAGTGTGCTAACAATTAAAGAGTCTGCTTTTGTGACTCATTCTGTAAACTGAAGGAGAAACAAAAAAGTGTCTTCTCCTTTAGAATAATATTAACACGATCCAGATACACATATTTACAGGGGTATTCCAGTGACTTCACATCTCTGCGTATTTGATTTCTGGTAAACGGGATGTTTCCAGATATGACTACAGTAACGTCAGACTTATCTTTGTAGCCAGAGAAAAATGTGGTATTTGGAGTAATCTGCAGTCGTGACTCATGAATTCATGTCTGGTTCAGCAGCAACACTGTGAAAAACAATGAGAGGTCCATGCATTGCTGAGAACGGCCATATTTAACAAAAACAAACAAAATGAATATAAATGCTTATGAGATTTTTTTTTTTCAGACAATTGATTGTCACTGGTTTGAATTAGAAAGTGCTACAATTTTCTATCTATCTATCTATCTATCTATCTATCTGTATGTCTGTATTGTTCTTCTGCTAAAAATATAAAAAATATTAAAAGAAATTAAGCGATTTTTCAAAATGTATAGAAATATACATCAAATATATATTTGAATATATATTACATTCATTACATGAATGTTGTCTAATTAATTTTCTAATTGTACTGTTGTAAAAATTGTACTGAGTTTCAAAAAGAGAGGCAAAATCCAAAGCTTCGGATGAAACAATTTTATGCATCAAACATCATGAGTTTCACAGACAGGAAGTAACTAATACATACAGTGATAAAACCAGTAGAAGGGAAAAACGAAAAGAAATTAAAATAGGACGAGGACTTTTTTTTAGATTACAAACTGGTAATTACAAGTATATTATGCTATAAATGTGGTTTATAAGGACATTTCTAGTGTCCCCATAATTCAAATCGCTTAAAAACATCCAAATAATGTTTTATTGAAAATGTAAATATGCAGAAAGTTTTTATGAGGGTTAGGTTTAGAGGTAGGGTTAGTGTTAGGGGATATAATCTATAATTCGTACAGTATAAAAATCATTACGACTATGGAGAGTCCTCATAAGGATAGCCGCACCAACGTGTGTGTTTGTGTGTGTGTGTGTGTGTGCGTGTGTGGGAGGGTTCTGATTAACACATAATCAGGAAGTGTAATGTGACGTGGCAGAATAGAGCCGATCGGAGCACAATTTCAACCTGGACAAATGTTAATATTCAGGAAAAAAATATAGTCTAAGGCAACATTATATATTGTGGAACACTTTATGTAGCCTAAGGCAAAAACAGGAGCCAATAATAAAAAATAAATAAAGGTTACTTCTGCATTCTCTGTACTGGATTTGTCTGGAAGTGTGTAGCTTAATAGTGTATTATAATTATTTTGTGTTTTTTCCATTTATTTTATTTTATTTTAAACATTTATTTTAGCATTTTTTTCATGTTGATTTGAAATATTTGACTATATTTGAAAGTTTGTTTTATATTTCCTTACTTTTAATGTTCTACTGTTAAGCAGTAATTTAAACAAGCACACAACTAATTGAGACCACAATAAGTGAAGGAAGAACAATTGAAAAACCCCCATCTGAAACCTGATCAGAACCCACGAAACAGAGCCATCCTCATCTCAGAAGAATGGATGAAGAAAAAGAGGTAAAGCAAGGCTAAATGGGTCTATTTAAATTGGAGAAGAGAGAGAACATAAAAAGGATAACAGATGTTATATAAGAGAGTAGCAGAGTTGGGTCTGTCTTTAAGAATGCTAAGCTGTATTTGAGCTGATTTTGAGTATATATTTTTTTGAGTATGAGTATGAGTATGTTTGACAGCGAGAGAGAGAGAGAGAGAGAGAAAGAGAGAGAGAGATAGAGAGAAAGAGAAAATTTGTGTGTGCTTGTGTGTATCCCGGGAATCTGTATGGGTTGGGGTGATTGGTGTCTCTGGGCAGTGGAGAGGTCAAGCCAACACAAGCAGCTATTCACGGACAAATCAAGTTTATGTGAGAATCTGCCCCCCCCTCTCTGCCCTAATTACCATCTGAATGCTTCATAACACCAGCACCTGAAAGTGCAAGATCCTGTCACCATGGAAGTCAAGAGGGACAGGGCATGAAAAAGTCACAAAAAAATTCCTATTTGCCTTGCGTCTTTACGTATAGAATAGACTCAGTGCATCCCCCCTCTCTTAAAAAACACCTCTGCCATATGTAAGCCTGACATACACACACACACACACACACACACACACACACACACACACACACACAAGGGTCAATCCCAATGTCAGGCAGAGCAGCTTGTCAACCCAAACACACATGCGCACACACGTGTGCACACATAATTTGCGCTATCACATGCTTGTGCAAACACAAACACACGCAATTAGAATTCCACCTAGGTTGCACCACAGCAGCTCTGCTTGCCTGGAACGCAAAGAGCTGATCTGGTGGACACATCTAGGTTACATGGAATACACATCATTTCCTGTGACGCCATAGTCTCGGAAAGCACTGGAATGGAGAGATAAATGAAATACAGAAATAAGAAGTGTAGAACTGAAAGACAGGACCCATGGCTCAACAGTACGAATTTCTTTTCTTTTTGTTGCCGGCCCGGTTGGGCTAGTAGTTCAGATTTTGATTTGCCCTTCCAATATTCTCTTTGGCTCCATCGCATAAAATACTTTACATTTTATTTTTAGCCAGGTATGTTAAAATATGTTACAGGAAAAAAAAAAATATATATATATATTTCCATTCATTTTCAACTAATTCTTTCTGTTGTTTCCAAGATCATCACAATTTATTTAGCAATTTTGACAAAACCAGCTAGATAGCCTTACCTTGGTGACATTAAAATCAGCAGAATTCACACCATTACATGACACAAAACCAAATACAATATATGTCTGATTCTCATGAAACTAGTCAAGAAAATATCCTGGTCATATTTGACCCCAAATTAATACCAAAAATATGAAATAATGAAATCTACTTTTAGGATTGTTAAGATTTTTGTTACATTGTGACATAATTCTTCTTTCTAAAACAAGTTAAAATGTTTTAATTTTCTTAGTTTTTTTTGTAAATATTTCACTTTTACCCAGATTTTTGCTGCTTTTTTTTTCTTTTAATTATAGAAGGGAGACGTATATTTATATATATATATATATATATATAGTTTATAGAACCTGGAATATTCATTGAACATCATTTTTTTTATTCCCACTAGATACATACAAACACAATACAGATATGTATTTCTCGTAAGAACAAAAATATATAATCAAACATCCATAATAATTAAACATTTAGAGAGTACACATAGAAATTGTCAGTCCTGTTCAATTTGCTTAACTAGTGTCTTTTTGTTTTCTGGTTTATTGCAATGTTAGTCTGTTTGGCTCTTATAATTACATTTTAATTAAGTTCAATTAATTTCTTTGCAAAAAAAAAGCTTTACAAAAATGAGGACAGAATGTGGTAAAATGATATAGAACTGTAATGCAATCAACAAACCTGAAACTACTTCATAACATACTGTTACAGAAAAATATCTGAAATACAATCAGAAATTTCAGAATGAAACGTGCAGACCAAACTAATCATTGTGAGATCAAATTAAGAATTTCAAAATACAGAGAATGTTGAATGAAATCACAGTAAATGATCCCAAAAGCAGCTCTGTGATTGAGGGAACAGTTTGTGGATTGAACCAAAGAGGCTTTTTCAAAAGAGAATCTGCTGTTTTCTCTAACCCTGAAACTGTGTTTACGCCAATATTAAATCTTGTTTCAACCTTGAGATGGAACTGGTCTGAAATAGCACATACAAACACAAAATATCAACATGACATCAGTGCTTGGTTATCCCAAAAATACACTCGAACCTCTGTGGCACAAACGACCGACTTATGCAACCACCACTCTAGACACAGCTAATATGGACCAGAGCTCAAATATACCCAGACCACCATTAAGGTCTGATCGTATTACAGCGTGGTCTGGGGATTTTGACCAACGCATCCCACCCCCCTCCCTCCCCTGACACCGGGGCACAGAGTTCACCGCACTCGACTGCTGGCAGGCGGCTACGGTTAGACTTGTGAACCCCTCAGCTGCATTATACTCACCCTCTGCACTGTTGGACTCCTCAAGAGCTTTCAGTCTCACGAGCACACGCATATGTTTGTCTCTCCGCCGGGCCGTAAGTGAAACCAATCACAGAGCCTGTAAACAGAGAGCCAACCCCATTCCCTGAAGGCCTGGCCCGGCCCAGATCGGGTTCCCACTCACAGAGAAAGTCTTAGTGTCACATCACCCTAGTCCAAACAGGGAATTTTGTTTTCCAGAGAGAAATCAAATTTTATTGAGTTTAATATGTAAAGCCTAAGATTAATTAAGGATAAAAACAGATATGCGTACACGATCCAAACACTGTGACTACATGTTTATCAGAAAATTCTTTGCATGTAACCCAGGATATTTTTAGCACAAGATAACAAAATCTGAAGAAATCGTACAAGTTGGCTCGTACCAATTTTACTTTTACAAAGAGAAATATAAACGAACAACTAAAATATTTTATTAAGATTTTTCCAAAGTTAAACCCCTAACCCAAACCTTAACCTAACAATAAAGTGTTACCCCTTAGAAAAACCCTAAAGCTAGCAGCCATGATTATAATTGGTAAATAACTTTTGTATACAAAGGAAGAAAGAAAACATGGTTTGGAGTGTATTACAGGTTACTGACATCAGTCATTTATATTCCATAAATATGGAAATAAGCAAGCAAATTTGTTCAGATGTTTCCTTTCATCAAATAAAGTGTTGGATAGGAGGCTAGCTAGAATTGGATGCCTGTATAGAGCGCAAAGGTGCTTTCCCACTTATAAAGCCGTCTTGGTTCAGGAAGTATTTTCTCTATTAATTTTTCCAATACACTTTTCAGAAAAAAGAAGATTTGAAAGCCACGAACAAAAGCAACCAGCTCTGAGGTAAATTATAACATCACAAACTTTGTTTTGAGGCAAAAGAATATTTGAAAATTGGACAAAAAGACAAAGGTACTTACCGTCTTTCATGAGGGCATGGACTACAATCCCATAAAGCATTGCAAATGATGTCATTGAATAAAAAACTATGGGAATATATAAAACTATTGATTTTAGGATGTTGATAAGTATAGAAACAATATACTTTAAGTTTACTGCAAAATATTCCAATATGCACAAATAAATAAGTAAGGTGAAGATATACCAACATGATTACGTCATTCAGAGTGCATCATGGGAGTTGGAGGTTCTTTGATTGGTGAAGCTTTCAAACAAGATTTTTAAACAAAGAAGTTGAAATAATGCAGACGGATGGCTTTAACAGAGGCATATACCATCTATAAACAAATTCAGATCTCAAGGTAGGTCTGTCTGTTCATCTATTGAACAAATTAATTTGATTTTTACTTCTGGAACCAGACTACTGCGATCTATTGTATCAGTTTGAAATTCAGTTTGTTGATTGGTTGGTCACTATTGGAATAAGAGTCATACTTTTACATATGAGCCAAGTCGTACAAATTATTACAAGTTGTCATGAGACTATGTTGGTTACAGAATAATTTTTAGAGTATATCAGCATTAATATTTGTTATTTATATATCAGTACAAAAACTATTCTAAAAGCAGAGGCTACTCTTTCATAAAAAATCTGCTCCTTTAAAAAATAATATATATACAGTATGTAAAAAAAGAGCTTCAATCTACAACGTCCTATTTTCGAGACGTCACATAAGGGCAAAAAAAGCAGAAAGCGTGACGACAGGGGAAGGCTGGTTAGCAGCGTGGCCACCTCATTTTCAACCTCCATCTATTCATTCCCTGCATTTCAATTATTTTAGATGTGTAATCCTTTCACTCTGAATAGCAAATATAATCGTCCCCATGGCCACCGCAACAGACCGGTCAATATAAACCTAGACGACTCATTACTTCACAGGCTGCTGTCTACAGATGCTGGAGACTTCATGAGCACAATAGCAACAGAAGCCCCTGCCGCTATTGAGTTTCCACTCCCCAGATCTTCCTTTATTGCCTCTAAATCTGCCTCTCAAGGGCGCTTTAGTCCAACACATACACACACACACACACACTTTGCCAATGCATTCCCCTAGAAGTGAAGGATCTCTTAGTATTTGGATTTTCAAATTCAAAACATACTTTACATTTATGCAGGGTTGTAAAGTAACAAATTACAAATACTCACATTACTGTAATTAAGTAGTTTTCCCAGGAATTGTACTTTAAGAAGTTACACATTTTTATACTCTTACTTGAGTACATTTTAAGTGCTGTACCTACTTTTACTGCACTATTTCTCCACCGTCTGTGTTGGCTTCTTCCCTGTCCTGATTTTATTTTTATCCATCAACGTGATTGGCTAGGCAGAGATTCGTGACTCCCGTCAAATCAAATCACACGTAAAAAACTTGAACAGCAGCTGTAGACCAGGCACCAAATTAACTGTGGAAAATGCCTCAAGCGCAGTTTAACACCTGAACATTCACGGCCACACCTGAAAGGGCTTTTTACAGTGAAAAAGGCCAATTGCTTGATCGTGTCATGTGAGCTTAACTTGCTCAAGCCAGATATCAGCATTAATTCTGCCTCTAATTTGAAGAAACGTATCGAGGTAAATTTCATATTTCTGCCTACTAGATTCCATTGTGTCTATAACATAGCCTGTAATTTAGCTATCTATCACTGAGATTATTGGGTTGCTTTGAGAGATAAATGCAATGTTAATAGGGTTGGGTAAAAATACTATCTCAACGTTTATCGGAAAATAGAGAGATGTCTTCGATATCGTGTCACAAATGTTTTGTGTCATTTTCTATACTTAGCCTATGTTCTACATCTAGACCAGGGGTGTTCATTACATTGATCACGATAGCAAGACTCTAGATAAAATATAAAAGACAGATTTTTTTATTCTCTGGCATCTGTAGCTGCGTGCTGTTTGACTGACAAGCGGCTTATGCTTGTGCGCTGTCCTTTACATGCGTGTGTGTTCCGAGACCGCTAATGCACCTAAATGATCAAATACCCATCATTATTCCACCTGGCATTCCAATGCCTGTCTTGGTGAGGCATTCATTTGAACCCAATCGGTTATGTCTAAAGTGAATGTTAACAGTGGGACAAAAAAAATAAATGTATTTGTATCAAAATGTCAGACTTGAAGTGTATATGTAACAGAATAGACCACTGTCTAGTGTGCCATTAAAAGGCTACTAATCAAACAACAATAACAAGAAAATTAATGAATGCTTTTGTCTGAATAACTTGAGTAGCTTTAAAAGTGTTAATGTAACATAATAAAACTTATATTTAAAAAACAAATGTAGATGTAGACTGCTGATGTAGAGAGTGTGTTCATTTGTCAAATTAAATTACCAGGAAAGTAGAGATGATAAAATAATTTATAATTATGCTTAGCCTTCATAATTTTTTTTTCTAATGCCTGATTGTTCCCATCATCAGTCACAAATACATTTCCGAAAATTGTGCATAATACATTAGAATGATAACACAAATATTTCTGGGCTTAAAAGATTCAAGAACTAAATCAATGCGGAATATTGTATCTCAAAAGGTTGTATCTGGAAAAGTTCACCCAAAAATTACAATTCTTTTATCATTTACTCACACTCAAGCCATCCCAGATATGTATGACTTTCTTTCTTCAATTGAACACAAATTAAGATTTTTATAAGAATATTTCAGCTCTGTAGGTCCATACAATGCAAGTGAATGGGTGGCAACTTTTTGACGAAGGCAGCACAAAAGTAATCCATATGACTCAAGTGATTAAATTCATGACTTCAGAAGTAATATGATAGCTGTGGGTGAAAAACAGCTCAATATTTAAGTCAATTTTTGCTACAAATTATTCTACCTGCCCAGTAGGTGGCGATATGCATGAAGAATATGAATCACCAAAAGCAAAAGAAGAATGTGAACGTTAAAGTGGAGATTGACTGAGCAGGGAGGACAATTTATATTAAAAATTTACTTAAATATTGATCTGTATCTCACCCAAGCTATCATATCGCTTCTGAAGACATTGGTTTAACCACTGGAAGCATATGGATTAGGCTACTTATATGCTCACTTATGTGATTTGTGGAGCTTTAAAATTTTGGCACCCATTCACTTTCATTGTATGGACCCAAAGAGATATTCTGCTAAAAATCTTCATTTGTGTTCTGCTGAAGAAAGACAGTTATACACATCCAGCATGGCATTAGACTGAGTAAATTATGAGATAATTTTCATTTTTACTGTATGTGCGCTACATTTTGAAATTGCAGCATACAGTGTTTATAAACAGGTTCATCGCTTTCGCAACCAAATACTCATTACTCACAACTCATGAGTACTTTTAAATGAGATACTCTTTTACTCTTACTTGAGTGGTTTTTAGGACAGGTACTTTTACTCTACTAATTTTTTGGGAAGTAACAGTACTTTTCCTTGAGTATGATTTTCAGTACTCTTTCCACCCCTGCATTTATGTTGCATATTTGTTAGCAAACATGTTGTTTTTATTTAAGAACTTTTAGTAATCAGAGATGGGGGAAAAACTACTAACTAACTAAAGTACAGGTTAGACACCCCAAAAGCCATACAGTTATTGAAACCAGCCCTTAAATTATCATAAACATAGCTGAAGAAATGACAACTGTAGGAGATGTATTGCTCCTGCAGCCTACAGCAACACTGTATTGCAAGTCTTGATGACATGACAAGACAAAACAAAGATATTCTAATTGCATTCAAACAATAGGAGAGTTTAACCCCTCACTGGGCTGCTCACGCCAGTCGTTATCTAACACTAAATATTTGTGTTTGTCTATTGTGTCTTAAATACTCCCCTCTCTTCAGACAGCAGTCAAAAGCCTCTGATGAGCACCAGCTCACAATGCTGTCCCACCCCTGTCCCTTTAGGACACTAGAAAGGCAAGAAGGACAGACTGCTGGCCATTAAACAAGTAAACAAGGACTTTCAGCAGCTGTAAAAACAAGGAGATGTGTTTCACCTCCTAAGCTTTGTCAACATGCCAATCAGGAGGAAGTGATGTCATATGAACTTAGGGACTGTAATGAAATAATGACTATTTCTCTTGTTCTTTGGCACACAGGCACACTACCAAACTTCACATTCACTAAAATATCAGAAAAAGATCAACAACAAAAATTATAAAAACAATTTAAGATTTTTGGAATTTGTGGAAAAAGACTAAATTTAGGAAAAATGCATGTGAAGTTTTTCTGCTTTTCATAAAAAGAAAATCAAAATGAAAAGTGCTTTTAAACACAATAACACTAATCTTCCCAAACTCAATTTATATAACCCTACAATTAACATTTATTCATACGTATCAGAGCAATTTTTTTAAATGTCTACCTGTGACATAAATAACTATCTCTTTTGAATCTATTGTCCTTTTTTATATTATAGCATAATAATAAAGTAAACTGTTACATTTCAAAATGTTGGCATTAGTTTTGGACAGTAAAGAAGAGCACAATCATTTCCAATATATTTAAAGGCTATTTGAAAGATTATTTTGAAATTCTATATTTTTTCTCTAAATCTTATTTTCTTCTATTTTTGTATTTTTATTTGTTAGTCTTACAATCCTTTTTTAAATAAATCATTAAAAAAAAAGTATAATCCCTTAAATGCACAAACTAGCAGGTCTACTACTCAGGAAGCTTGAGTTAAATAAAATTTGACCAGAATAAGGATCTTTCAGACTGTCAGAAATACATTTGTTGGGGATTTCAGTTTTTTTTTTTGGTTCTCTTTCACTGCGATCAGAGCCATTCAACAGTCCTGAATGAAAACGGATCAGTGCAAATACACACAGTCTCCCGTTCAGACATGACATCTTTTATGGCTCTCCAGGACACAAATTGTGTGTGTGTGTGTGTGTGTGTGAGGGAGTGAAAGCTTCTTAGTACCGTTTCTTGATGACAAAACCTGTGTGTGTGTGTGTGTGTGTGTGTGTGTGTGTGTGTGTGTGTGTGTGTGTGTGTGTTCCCTCTATAAATCACACTTAACTAAGCATTGGAAACCTTAACAAAAGCTAATAAATTGTAAAGCATCAGAATCCAAATGAACTTAAGCCTGAATGAAAGTGGCTTAAATGCAAAATCTCTGGCACATAAACACTTGACAACTCAAAATAAAACATTTAGAATTTTTGTCTATTAATGAAAATTTTAATTAAACCAGGATATGCTGGATATAATTAAAATGTTGTTGTATTTATATTCTTTTGAAGGGTATCATTTTGAACATTTGGTATGTTTGGATTTTTTCCACATGGCTAAATATTTAAATACAGAATAAACTGATGTTATTTATTATGTGGAAAATGAATATGTCGTAAATAAAGGGACATCAGGAACATTATTACAATTCAATCTCTGGGTTCCAGAACCAAAGCTGAAGAAGTTGGTTAAGAAGCATTTTCATTTGATTTAAAAACAATTACGCATTCCATTCTTTGAGCCACAGAATTGATAGCTAATCAAAATGCCATTGCAAAGTGATGAAAATATAATTAACTAAACCAAATTACAATAAAATACTGGTAATAAACCTAAATATATATTTTGTAAGAAGAAAGAAAACACAGGCCGAGATAACGTTCTTCTGCAAGTTTGTATAAAGTTAAATCAGAGACACTGGAATTTCTGACTACGAGTGAAAATTTTCTTCATCCAGAAAGTTTTTCAGCTCACTGCACATCCATCCACACAGTCTCATCCAAAAATGATCTTTAAAACATGCCACTCAAAGCCAGGAGCTTTAGTGGAAACCCGATACCTAGAAAAACATGTTTCAGGCCCAGTTCCTGATCACTAGCACTGTCTGACCACATAGCACCTGAAAGCTCGCAGCTCATAAAGCTCAGTGGCAAACTGCGGTTTTCACTCTCCTCCAAGCAAATGACAGTGTGACAAATTTACAGCCAGTGAGGCAGTTAAACACATGCGGCACTCAGCATTCTCCTTGTCAACTGAGAGCAAGCACGCATCCACCTAGTAGCCCGTTAAAACCGCAGTGGACCGCCGAGAACGCGCACGCGCAAGCACACACACACACACACACACAAATGTCCCTTTCCTTCCTGTCAAAATCACTAAAGTTAAGAACAGCACTGTTCATTAGAGTCTAAACCAATGTTCCCTCTAAGCTGCACCACTTCTGATGTTGCTCCAGCACAGACCAAATATATATTCTGCTCAGATATCAGACTCAAAAATGTGTGGCATAAAGCTAGAGATTTCTTAAATTCAAGCTAAATAAATGGACCGCATTTCGACTAGATTTCATCCACATGTCCATTTGATTTTCAGTATGGAATTAAAGCTGACAGAAACTTTGTAAAATCGTAGAAATATAAACCACTGATTTATTTGCATGGAATAAAATAGGACAGAGATTTTAGGTTCATAGCGGCAACAAATGGAACCACGAAAATAATGACTGTTTCCAAACATACAGAAGCCCACAGAAACCACACTTTATTATTTTTCTGTCTTGTTTCGATGAGATTGTGATATATTAACAAATATTAGATGATAAGTATAAGAAAGCAAGAGTTACTTCGACAAAAGTTATCCAGTCTTTCTCTTATTTTCTCCAAAAACAATCTTATGCCAAATATTTGCAATACATTAATACAAATATAATACATATCTTATTTCTATAAAATTATATATATATATATATATTAATAAAATATTAAAAATACAAACTATTTAAATATAATTATAATAATTAAATAGTAATTATTCATTATTTATTAGTTATTTATCAGTTAGACCAAATATTTGCAGCATATAAATATAAAAATAATACATTTATTTTTCATTTTTTTTACATTTATATAAAAAAAAATCTAAATATTTATTAAAATTATAATAATAATAATTGTACAATCATTATTTGTTATTTATTCATTTAAAAATAAATTATCTTGCATTATTATTATTTTTTATTTATTTGCACACGTCTGTGTTTCTTTTCAGGTGGCCCAATAGAAACAGGTTTCAGGTGGCCCAATAGAAAGAGAGAGGAGAGGAGTTTGTGTTTTTTTTTTGTTTTTTTAAAGCCTGTGCATCAACTTGATATGCCCTGAAGAAACTTTCAAATAGAACAGCAAAGATCCAAAAATAAATCTTCTGCAACAAAGACTTTAGAAGCCCTCATTAAGAAGGTGTGCAGATCTACTTCTTTAGAGTATATTGACCTACATACCTAAAATAGAGAACTACTTTCAGCGGTGGTGCTCTCTCTCTCTCTCTCTCTCTCTCTCTCTCTCTCTCTCTCTCTCTCTCTCTCTCTCTCTCTCTCTCTCTCTCTCTCTCTCTCTTCTGCATACTGTTGACAACTAAATTGCAATATCCCATCTCACACAAAAAATGTCCTGGAAGCCTTGAGCAGCAGCAGAACTTGAGCTAAGATAAACTATTATTTTATCTTTTTCCAGTCTACTTTATTCTTTTTTGCATTCCCACTTTTCCTAGGCCTCTGGCAATGCTTTGAAACGGCACTCTAGAAAAGAAAGCCGTGCGACAATGCCTGTCCAAACATCTCATTCCTGTGAAACGAGGTCATCTGGGTGGGCGACAGAAAAGGTGAACCACATTTTTTTCTTAGAGACAAAGAAAAATTGGGCTCTTGAAAGAACAGGTGAAGTGTCACAGTCCATTAGGCAGACAGGTTGTCTAAAAACAAAATAAATGTAAATAAAGGCAAGCACAGGTTTCGGACTGATAAGAATAAAACTTATCAAAGTATTGTTGGCAGGAATAAATTATTAGACTTGATAATTACTAAAACTGGACTAATAAACCAAATACAGAAGAAGAAAAAACAAATACTACATTATTTTCAAGATTAGTGGGACCAAATGTAAACATTTAAGAATCAGTCATTTAAAACCCACATTGATCGAGCACAATTCCCCATATTGGGGAGGATGTGCCCCGCTCAGTGTCTATAGTAACGGCCCTGTCATTAAACATAAACACAATTATACTGCATAAAAAGCTGATTTGATTCATTTGAAAAAAGTCCCTGAATATATAGAACAGCTTTATAATAAACAGATTGCTTTAGTTTCTTTATATATTGTAAAGAATTGAGGACAATGCAGCTTAAGTTCTTGGCTTAATAATGTTATAATAATATAATATAAAAACAACATCTCAGAATAAAATATGTGCCTCAATCATTGATTTACATATAGATATCCTGTATTTATTATTTCAGTAAATATCAATTTACTGTATATTTTTCAATCACCAGAATGTTAATACTACTTCCAAAATTCCAAAGACAGCAAAATACTCTGTCGAAATAATGAATTAGTTCAAGGACTAACAAAATTTCCTCTAAATACTTTGTGAAAGCATCACTGATTCAATGCGCGTTAGACATGAGATATGTATATGTGCAAACTGCCCTCTGTAGAGTCCTTCAAACAGTTTCAAAGCAAAGTTTCTCATTCACTGCCAAGTTCAAAGCATGCTGTTGTGTCCTGTAACTTTCAGACGTGTTAAAACTCATTTGAAAACACAAAAGCAATGCCGCCAATGTCCTTTCATCGATTCATAAACCGCCTTTATCAGATTGTATTCTGTATTTGGTATGTATATACACACCTACAATAACTCACAGCACACACACACACACACATAGCCAATGCCTCTGGCCGTGACCCTTTACCCCAGCTGCAATTCAAAAGCAACAAAGCTCTCGTTTCATGAAAACCTGCAGCTCAGCATGAGTGATAAACTGCCCTAGTTTTTGACATTTCTCTCAAATAAGCAGAAAGAAGCCAAAATAAAACAGCACCAAAAGCCAAAAGAGAACAACCAGGACCTGATTTCGGAAGATTTCAGCTCGGAAGAGAGCACTATCTTTTGTGTCAACGCAACTTTAGCAGAAAACAAAGTACTCACTGAGAAGACGAGCGCATGGCCTTGAGAGCGAAAGAATCCTGCTCGTTCTGGTCCATTTCGGGTTTCGGTGCTGTCATAAAAACTCCAGTCGGAGCTGAAAGGCAGAGGGGAGAGGCTGGCAAACCAACTGGGGGCTCCCGGGACAACAGCCCGGCGCTGGCTGCCTCTCGCTGCCTGTCAGGCTGGGAAACCGGCTTCTGTGAGGGGAGCAGCTGTTCCCTCTACACCTCCTCCACCTCCTCCCACCCGCAGCACTTCTGTACAGCCACACAAAGCGGATGGAGCATGGCTGCCTCCTCCTTGCGAGTGCACAAGCGCAGATGAGCTGGGCGGAAAAGAAGAGGCACAAAGGTGAGCCTGATGGTCGGATAGGCAGCTATTTAGTTCTTAGTTCACACCATTTTCCACTTTATAGACTCACTGCTTTTTCAAGAGTGAGAGAGGACAAACCCAAAGTTTCTGAGCGAGGAAACTGTGCATAATCCTTCATAGCAGAAACTTCCTTCTCGCTAGTCATAGTCACAGGACATCCCCTGTCGGAGGGAGAAGGAATGTGAGGCCAACTTTTTCATAGAGGCCCAGTTACACACAGGGTGCAAAGTCACTTCAGTGTGACCTGGGGGTCAGATGTGGCAAGTTATTAGTAAGAGAATAACCTGATATTTAAACTAAAAGTCCCTGAGAGTTCTGTTAGTATGAGAATTTGTTGAGCATAGCACATTCTACTGTTCTTTAATAACTGAAATAAAAATTAAGGATGTCATGATATAATTTTTTGAGAACAAGAATGAGTGTGAGTATGTTACACTTTTTACCGAGTCTGATACTAAGCACGATGCCTTTTTTGTTTGACTTATTCTCAATACAATATAAACAGTTTATTTCAAATGTATCATCAAAATGGTGATTAAATAAATGCATTAATTAAAACGTTAATCAAATGAAAATATAGCAAATAATTTTCATCATAATACTGTATTATTTGTAGCAAATTAATAATTTTATACAGAACCTCATAGTGATCTATAGAAATAGTGATCTATTTCTGTTGTACATTTTTCCTTTAAATTGAGCTTTTGGTAGCTTCCGGAAAAGCAGGTGGCTATGTGACTCAAAGTGATAATTAATCTGCAAAAGGCTGCTATTTAATTAAATAAATATGTAGTCTGTATGTGCCTTGCACTAAAAAGTGAATTAGCACTCTGCTCGCTGTCATCTGCTACAAGGAGCGCGATGCTCAAGATGGTGTTTTCCATGTGAGCCAAGGTGCTTTAAAAGGTATGAGCACTGTGTGTCTTTATATCGTCACATACAAACACCACACATTCAAAAAACACTTGCATTTGAAGCGCAAAGCACATGCAAACTATACGTTTATCTCATTAAATTGCAGCTTTTGTGGTTAAATAATCTCATTAGGACATAACGTGACTTGAATTTCGTTCGTCAGATGGTATTGTTTTTTTATGTCGGAGCATTTTTACGAGCAAGAGTTTAAGTACAGGAGCGTGGACCCGATTCCGACACCAGTATCGACATCGGGACATCCCTAATCAAAATTGACCCCATTTCCTATTAAATCAGGTTTTCATGGTTTTAATGTATACATCGTTTAGCTTTGATCATCTTTATGCTAGTGTTTTCCAAAAAGTAATAAAAAAAACATTTAGCAGATATACATAAAGAAAACAGAAATGCTTGCATTCGTAATCTTTCATTAAAATGCAATCCCTATAAAAGACTCTTATTATTCAATCCCCACCCCTCCAACCACCTGTTGCATAGAGACCACTATCCATAGTCAAATCAACTCCTAATGGATAAAAGGTCTCGCATTTTATTTGTTTCTCTTAAATGTCCTATTTCACTCACATTACAGAAGTAAAAAGAGTTGCGATCACAGTTTAATTGTGACCTAGTATGTAACTAATAGAAGCAGTAAAAATGAAACAGAGGATATGTGTTCAGTGTTTCAGTCACCTTCAGAAGTTCTTTAAGTGCAAATATGTGTTCCTGCGCTGGCTGGGGCATCTGAGGAGAGCCGAGCTGAGAATGTGGAGAATTCAAATCATGTTTAATGAGGCTGTGGGTCTTTTCACACAAGTCACCATTTAAAGTGTCTGCAGAAACAAAAAGCTGTTAACTCGCTGACCAAATACTATGGTAGTATTTATTAACATTAAATAAATCTAACAAAATTTAAATAAGCACTAGGACTGGATTTAACTTTAAACATGTGGAGTAAATGTAAGCACATCGTAGTTCTAGGGGAAGGACTAACAGCTGTACATCACTGCACCATTAGCTAGGTAACTCCTAGCCAATCACATGTAAGCCATTGCTTTGTAAGTCTGCTCACAATCTATCACATTGCTTTTTCAGTGTGCTAACACGGCAACTTCCACCACCAGTTGAGTCCAGTCCTGCACGGGGGCCTGCCTCCCATCTCTGGCAGGATATGACGGTTCCGAGTACAACTTCTTTGGACCGCCAGATGGGGCCTACGCCAAAGAGAGACAATAATTTTCTGTTTTATGTGCTAGATATGAAAAAAAAAAAAATCTTGATTTTGACATCATAACATTAAAAATTTAACACACTCCAAAGACTTCCCATTAAACCATAAAAACAGAACACATTTTTTATGAGTGACAACGCAGGCCCGGCCCCCAATCGGGCTAATCAGTCGAGGAGAGAGATGCGGCAGTTTGAGAGAGAGAGCCATACGCAGCTGCCGTGTGTTTATGTTTGTGTCTTTTTATTTAAGTTTACATTCAATATTTCTTTGACTGTTCAGCCGATTCCTACCTCTTCCTTGCCCATTTTAAATCCTGTTACAAAATTATTTTTGGAGTTTTCCTTTAGGGATGAAAGAACTCAGGTAAGGAAGGAAGCCTTGTGCAGCCAGTTTTAATCAAACTGGCTGCACAGCTGATGGTATTCAAGAGATGTACAGCCAGCACCGCGAAATCACAAAAATGAAAATCATAAATCCACTAGTTACTACTTGCAGACCATATATTCAGTTTATCCAATCGGGTTCAAGGTTGTAATCATAAATGACACACTAGAGGAAAAAGATCAATCTTTTACTCTAAGAGCAACCCTCTACTACAAAGAGAGGAAATAATGTAAATGTTTAGATTTCACTCACCAGTGATTGTGTAGTATTGTGTAGTATCACTGCGTGTTGAGAGTAAAAGTTGTTCCATATAATGTGTCTCCAAAGACGAGATCCACTCAACCTATCTGTCATTAAATAATGTCTCTTTTAATACCCTTTCTGTTCTTTACAGTCAGTATTTGATCAAAAACAATTTAAAAAAAATCACACGTAGGACAGATGAGATAAAGCCAATCGAGTCTCCCTTGATAAAAAAATGCTCATTTACAAATGCTCAGAACCGACAGTACCGTGTTTTAACAGGTGTTCAACAAATCAATGTAAATACCTGTAAATAGTACAAATTATGTAATTGAACAATAAACATGTAAACAAAAATAATATATGTAATATATCGTCATATTTATTGATTGAATACTACATGGATTTGTTCATTTTTAAAAACTAAAATGTGACCAAAATGATGACAAACTAATAAAATATAATTAGTAAAATTAATATTTTCGTAATGTGCCATGTTAAATGTCCCTCATAATTAGCAGCATTAGCTGGGAGAATTTTTTTCATATGTAAGCAAAAGGGACATTATAACTAAAATACACCCATATGAATCGATGTCGAAACTACATTGGAATCGAATCGAGAGCTTAGTAAATTGGAATCGAATCAGGAAATCTGTATCAATACCCAGTCCTACTTTTAGACTTCTGTTAATCAGCCGAATGTGCACAGATATTGGCCGGTAATCGCAAAATAGCCTAATATCGGCTAATTAATTGGCCTTGACAATATATTTGTCTATTTCTACTGTTTAGCATAGTGTCTCTAAGTTCTCTAGTGTTATTTGGTGAAGAATCGATTGCAATCTATGCATCTAAAATAGGAAGAAAACAGGGGGAGAGGTAGAGAGAGAGAGAGAGAGAGAGAGAGAGAGAGAGAGAGAGAGAGAGAGAGAGAGAGACTAACGGTACATCAGAAGTAAGTGAAACACTGGAACATGTCCAGGGTTTAAATGACCTAAGAGCTATTCATCCATCGCTTGGGATATTTCCTGTAACCAGAGAGTTATGGTGATTGAAAGTGATTGGTCAGTGTTGGCACTAATGAACAATAAAACCAAATGCAGAGCTGGGAAACAAGGGGACTGATCAAATGGCCCCAACTGGGCAATCCCCAACCACAGAGAGAGATTGCCTTCCATCAGCGATGCCTCTCCGACACTCTCATTTGGAGAGCCAATCTGCCTGAGAAAAGCTTTTTACGATGAACGAAATCCATTATTGTGTGATGTCATAATGCTCCACACCACAAAGCCAGTGATTGGTTGAAGAAAAGGGTCATTTGTTAATATATAGTCAAATTAATATTTTCGTAATGTGCCAAGTCAGAAGGTCCCCTGTATAATTATCAGCATTAGCTGGGAGAGAATTTCTTTAATTTTAACTACATATACATTATAACAAAAATACACCCATATGAATCGATCTCAAAACTACATTGGAATCGAATCGAGAGCTTAGTGAATTGGAATCGAATCAGGAAATTGGTATCAATACCCAGTCCTACTTTTAAACTTCTGTTAATCAGCCGAATGTGCACAGATATCAGCTGTCAATTGGCTGATAATCGCAAAAAGCCAAAGCCGGTGATTGGTTGAAGAAAAGGGTCATTTGTTGAAACAGGGCGTGTCAGGGTGACGGAATTGGCTGTGGGCTCCTAGTAACAGCAAATAAAAATAGAGCCCGGCTTCTCTCTATTTGTCGACTGATGGGAATCTTGTTCAGTCATCTGCGTTTCCATGGAAGGGACACCTTGAGAGGGACCCAAAAGCCACCCCCCCAAACACTCTAAACATGACTGCCCCCCTCCCGATTCGTTGTCGATATAACTGTGCACCCAGCTGGGCTGCAATGTCTGCCGTGAAATCACGGTCTGACACCCAGATGCAACCCAACGAGACAGCATCATTAAATACGAAGGAAATGGATGGATGGCAATTTCAGTGTATTTTTCTCATTTTGTTTTTATTTTCGTCTAGAGGTGCAGTGATTCATTTCGCAAGCTTTAGCACACTAAAGAGACACCCGTTGATTGATATTCATTCTAGGAAAAAAAAAAAAAAAACCTCTCCAGAACAAAAAAATACCTCAGCTGAATAGCTTTGAACAGAGTGTCCTCTGAAGCTTTTGCTCGCTGGTTTCTCAGAAAACAGCCACTGGCTTCCTCAAGAGACCGGGGATATTTTAGTAGCCAGTTGTGCTCTGTATCTGCTGCTGGTCTTGCATTTATCAGACAGCATCATTCTGCATAGTTCTTAAAGGTTTTTATAAAATAAAAACACTTTAAATGCTTCTAGCATTTTTCTGCAAAAAAAAACTTTACCAGTAAATTATGTAAACACCTCCAATCATGTTCTGCACGAAGCAACCAATCACAGGGGACTCAATGCAGAACAAAGAAAATAGAGCAGCCATTTTCATTCAGTTCTTGCTATTACAGCTGATTTAGAGCAAGATCGTTCAGCAAAACTTAAATTCAACCTAAACTGTTCTTTTGAGGAGAAAACAATGGTTTTACTGCAACAGAACAGAATAAGACAGTTGGGGGTTGTGTTGCACCGTTAGTGCTTAAGTAATAAAGAGGAACCAATTATAATATATAATATATAGACCATATTATATATATATTACCATATTATATTATATATAGCCATACATAGATAGTAGTTCGTTCAAAAATGAAAATTTTTGTCATTACTTAAGTGTTGTTCTGTAGACAGGGGAAAATGAGATATCAGAAGACGACAACACATTTATTCTCATGTGTCGCAGTCATATGATCCATTCAATCCAAAACAATCAAGATGGTGGCCATGTTCTAGCAGTGTTGTTGTGCCTGCTATATACTTTGATACCATTGTTAAAGATACATGTTACTTTGTACAACATTGCATTCCATCAAAAGTGCCAGGAAGTATTCTCTGAATTGCTGTCCATTAACGGAAAACGAGGACATTTGTTTTTCAGTCCTTACATGGAATGGCAATTTTTTGCATGCACAGTTAGGGGATTTAAGAGTTTTCATACGTTTTAGTGTGGACGAGCTTCTTTTGGAAAATGCTTGAAAATGGTAGTGTCGACAGAAAGTGTTTTGAAGCGAAAACGCCATTTTCAAACATATTCAGATGAATGTGGACATAGCCTAACCTTTTGAACCTATATGCTGTTTTCAGTGAAACACAAAAGGAACATTGTCTTCACGTAGCATTCTTTTTCATGTGACAGTTCTTAACGACCATGTCGGTTTAACTCCAAAAAAGGACAAAAAATATGACTTGTGCGCTATATTACAAGTTTTCTCAAGCCATAAAATAGCTTTGTGAACAAACAGACCATCATCAAACATCTTTGTTTCTCTCTTTGGTTTTGTGACCAAATGCTGTTGGTGTCAATGGTGCTATATTTGTTGTAGTATGCTTCAGAAGGCTTGGAATATAGCATACAAGTCCTCTTTAATGGTACTTTATGTCCTTTTGCTTGACAGACATGGTCCATTACTAACTGTCCTTGTATGGACAAGAGCTGTGTAAAAATCCTTAAAAATTCCCTTTTTGTTTTTTCTATATTCTATGGGAATTAAATGAAGGTGAGTAAATAATGAAAGAATTTTAATCTTTGGGTGAACTACCCTTTAACGTTAAAACGCTGACAAAGATTTGAGCCTCTGGTGTAATACATTCAAATAAAATGGGACCACCATGTACAAGCATGTAATTTTAAACAGACTCCTCCATTTTGCAATAAAGTTGGGAATGTCTCTTGTGGACCTACAATAGCAATCAGAAGAGCAGACGCAGGAGGCAGCTGAGCCTTTGATTTTTGACTTGTACATCCAACCGCGACTTCCGGGCTTGTGTTAGGTGTCACAGGGTGTCTAGACAGTCAGACAATGACTTATCACCATGGAAACGGGCAGGCTGTTATCAGTGGAGTGCGGCAGTCAACAGTTGGGACAAGAAATGTTTAAAAGATACTCCGTCTGACCTTTTAAAGTCAAAACTATAAAAAAAAATTGTTTTAAAAAGCCCCAGCAGACATCAGAAAGCAATGATTCATTGAAGTGAAGAAAAAAGACCAAGACACAACAACACGAGTACAAGGTAAGTAACAGTTCTGTTTGTCTGGACAGGGTTAAATAATGACACATAAGCAGATTAATACCTTCACAGATTAAGAAGGTACCAGTAAACTTCTGCAGAAGAATTTATATTATAGACTAATACTGCATATAGTGGAAAACACATCACCTGTTCAGGATTATGAGGAACAAATGTAATAATTCAAGAATCAACAACTATTATGAATGTTGAGGGGAATGTGTCTCTCTCAATGTCTATGGCGATTACAGCCCTGGAATTCTACTTTGGGAATGGGAAAAATCTAAAAGGTATTAATGTATGTTTTGTTTTTTCCTTTGTTGTGGTCATTGTCAGAGAATAAATATTTGCTTCTTTGTTTGTTATTTAACAGCATTCCAGATTCCATGGTTATTTTAATGGCAAAACACAGGTCAAAATATAATAAAAGATACAGTAATTAAAAATTATATAAAAGGACTGATTTTGGTCTGACTTTGTTAAATATTTCTGGCATGGGGCAAACAATGATTGTCCTGATTGTCAAAACTGAACTTCCATTAATAACATTAACAGACTTTATTACATTACGCCTAACTGAATATTTGTTTATGTACATTCAAATAGTCAGAAGTGACATTAGGCTAATATTGGATTAATATTTTCAGATACACATTTGAATGTACTTTTAATTACTGATCTGTATAGCATTATATAATGTGTATTAAATGCTTACAGATTGTTATTATAAAGAATTACTTATAATCCCATTAAAACGTATGGTCTTAAAAGTAATCAGCTTTAGTATAAATCCAGCATTTAATTGCCATAAATGCCTAGAACTCACGTTCGACTTATTGCCCAATTTACTTTCAATGGAAATTCGAGATAAGCTTCATAACATTGAGTTTTATATTTGTGATATATATATATATATATATATATATATATATATATATATATATATATATATATATATATATATATATGTATTTAGATCTGTGAAAGCTTTTATATTAAATGCTGTGATTTATAAGAATGATAATCACATATTACATGCAAGTATTTCTGTCAGTTCAGAATGTAAACAAACAACAAATTTCACCCACTTACAAACTTCGACATGTGTAGGTCAGTCAGGAGTAGGGCTGTCCATCTGCCACTTTAACTAAATAGTATTCATACAAAGAAAAAAATGAAAAATTCTCAAACTTTGTTTAAACGGGACTGTTGCGAGTTCAAAGCGTTTGCCGCGGCCCGCGCGCGCCAATTAGATTTTCGCGGCAAAATAACGTCATGGGCAGCGTTTCCAACATGTACTTCTTCCTCATTCTACGGGATATGGCCACAAAACCTGAATCTTTAAAATATTTGTTTATAGCATATGAGCGCTGGATATTGCTTTACTAAAACATTTAAATTAATCTGAACACACTCAAATCTTTCCTTCAAGTTAATGGAATAATCAGGGTGTTTTTAAATGCTGAATGTGGGCAATAGCTTGCTGTATGCAGTTAATCCACACATCAGCAGAAATCTAATTTAGTGCTACAATCATGCCATTCATTCCATTCTGTTTAACAAACAGGTCTTTGGTAATCTCGTGATGAATGGCTGCTTTGCATCTCTCCATCAGCGACCTTATTTCTCTAAAAAGTGTGTCATCGGGTAGGCTACACCACTCTGGCATAAATCTAAAATAAAACTGTTCCAAGAAAGCCTCTTCTTACTTGTGTACTCCATGAATTTCAACTGCTCGTTTTTGTTCAAAATGACTGTGCCATGTTTTCCAAAAGATGACTAAAAGCTGTGAAGAGATAATTGTATAATACAGGTATTTGTAAGACGGAACATTTGAATAAAGAAATGGGGAGGTCAGAAGAGAAATGGGCGTGGTTGTTGTCAGACTCCTCCCCCAAAGTTGTTACTTGTGAAACAGTGTTTTAATTCAAAGAGAATCATGATTTTATGGAGGGTTTTGGTTTGTTTATTTGTGTCAGCTTTGTTTAATAGCTTTTTATGTCAAATGTGCTGAGCAAGCTGCTCTGGCAAGAAAAAAAAAATTATCACACTCTTTGACAAACATAATGGTTTAAGTATGTACAATGATAATCAATTTTTTATGAGTGCATCCATCCTGGAAAGTTCCACCAGTGTCAAAGCAAAAATCTCAGTTCTAGTTGATGCTTGGCGACACCAAATTCCCCTTTTCCCATTACACTAGTGTGAACAGCTTGAACAAACTGAAAAACAAAGCATTTTATCTGCATATTATACAATGACTGCACAGCGATGGATTGTTAAAGACAGATTTAGTACTTTACTGTACTCTAATGCATTTTCTTTGGGAAAGCAGTAGTGTTTGTGCATTTTTACTCAACAACTGGCTATTCCTGTATATATGAAACACCTTATGGTAAACCAAACTCAGGAAAAGTTGAAAAGGGATTTAGGCACAAACAAATCTATCCAAGTCAATAGAGAAAACATGCCCTGTTCTCTTTGAGATACCCAAAGAAGTACAGCTCAGTTTCATTCAATGCCAAGTTCAATAAAGATTAGGAACATTTAAAAAAATATGTATCTGGCCTAAAAGAGCCATAAATAAAACTTTATTCTCTCAAAGTATTAACAAGCCACAGTGTATCCCGTGGCCGTCAACCACAGCACTTAAAACTTGTATTAAAGTCCCAGTCGTCAGGTCAACAGACCCGTTCGAGAACCTCCAGCGTTATGTTTCACCGTCCTTAGAAAACAAACAAAAAACAATGTAATAACACTGTAACAAACTGAGGACGGAGCAGCAAGTTGTTCCACCTCTGACGTGAAAGGGGTGAGTGGGGGCAAAAAAAATTCAAAACTTTAATTAAATGAAATATTGAAATGAATCCTCAACCTCATTTCACAAAGCTAAAGCTGCATACGCCAATGTCAAAATTTCACTCTCTGAGTTAAATGGATATATCACCCAAAAATGAAAATTCTGCCATCATTTACAAGTTCATGAGGATGACAGAATTTTCATTTTAGTGTTAACTATCCCTTAAATGCTTTTTTCTTCCACTGCTCAAATTCACACATTTCTTTCTGTTGCATTAGCTTTAAAATATAACACAATTCTCAAAATAATATTAATAATAGCAATAAGGATAAAGATAAAATCTCTAGCAGCAAAAGAGAAAGGAAAGGTTGGTAGGTTTGGGAAAGCCCTGCTTTAAGGAAGGCATGTGTTAGTGGAGGGAGAGGACAACGGCGCAGCTCATCTGCCATCTGCGGGGGTCCGACTCAGGGTGAGCGATGTCATGACTCGGCTGTAACGCTCGCACAGCTCCAGCGTGGAGTAGGAGGGCAGTTTGGGTGGGTCGTGAAAGCTTTTGATCTCGGCTGAGCAGTCAAGGAGTTTGGGAAGGAAGTCGGTCAGTTTCTCCTGGAGATTAGCTGGAGGAGAGCGGGGAAACAGCGGGAAAGAGTTTGAGCCGATGTCACAGTGTGCGTGGGACAGTGTGGATAAACAAGCACCTGCTCTCTCTGCTGAAGCATCACAAATAGCTCAAGTCCTAACAGAACATAAATTATCCTCAGACAGAAAACCCTAAGTCTCTATGTTACCCCTTAAATACAAATGTAAGCATTTTTCCCACCTGTTTTGTATGTATCTGTCCGCGTCTCGTAAGACTACAAGGAACACCCACTACATGACACGCCCACTCCAAGTAACACCCCCCTTGGATCACAAAGTGACTCTATTGGCTGAAAGAATTTTTTAAATCCTATGCAATCGCTGTGTGATTCATGTTGTCTTAACTATGTAAAATGAACAAAGAATAACTTTGAAATTCTATGTTACATATCATATTATTACACCAAAGATATAAATGGTGAAATTAAACATTTCTCTGTTCTGTTTCCTCCAGTTAGCTCACAAGACAAACTATTATCCTATAACCTATAAGCCAATTAGCATGCAGCTAGACAATTAGCCTGCTAGTTATACAGTGGAACAGCTTCTCTTTATTTTCATCATGTTTCTCATCGTTGTCACCACCTAGTGATACAGTGTTATGATTGTATTCAATAGAACTTAAGTTGTGGTATATTTAATAATTTCACAAACTTTTGAACACATGAATGTGACATCCAACTGGTGAAAGACTTTAGCATTTTGCTGTTTTTTATTGCAACTTGTTGTGGGCGTGCCTTGTAGTAGTCTTGCAGGAAGCAGACAGACCCTTCACAAAAATCAGATCACTGTTAAATAAACCTCTCCTCAACAAAGTCCATGATTTGAGGTTTCATTCATGTTGGTAATACAAATGAAGAGCAATAGTAATAATGATGCTTGCCATAGAAAGCATTCTATGGAAGTTGTGTGTTGCGAATGCCACTTAACAAAAGCCGGAGTGTTTAATGTAGACTTACGTTCCATTTCCTGGCCCAGATACGAGCACCATCGGTTCCTCATGTCTTCCACAGCCACCATGTCTTTCTCCTCCATCTCATCCACCAGCAGCAGTGGAATACAGGCCACCACCAGCTCATTCATGATGGTCAGACCGGAGTTCACCTCACTCTCTTCGCCGGTCTCAAAGAGGGCGGTCGCATGTTCGTTCAACTTCTGCAAGACAAGCACAAAGAAACAAAAGTTAGGCTACATTCGCTCTAGACATGGAATGCATCATCGGAGAGAAACTGCATGCAGTGATAATTTTCAAAGCTTTTATTTTAGTCATTTTTGATGAAAATAACTTTTATTGTAAATTTAGACTAAAATGGCATATCATTTTATTCAATACATTTTTTTTTTATGACAATAATGTGTAAAATCACAAAAACACGTATCAAAACAAACTTTAACAATATATTCAATTTGAATTTTTTCCTGATAAAATGTAAAGATTAATATGTTTTATATGTAAGATTATACAACATGAGGAAACTGTCCTGAAAACACAAGCTCCTGAAATAATAGCACATAATGAATATACTGAAGTATAAGATACTTTTTAAAAGTTACTCTGTTAAGAATTCCTAACGTTTAGACAGTTTAGCATATTGTGTTACAAGAGTTTTAAGGAACCAGCATTTTCAAAGCGCAGGTTATGCATTCTGACTACCGCATAACTTATTTTGCCAGTTCATTTGCTTCATTGACTGTGCAGATGCAAGTTGTAATATTAGGTTTATGTTGGGGAAACAGCAGATTAATCTCACATATACAGGATGTGTTTGAGTAAGCAGATTACTCATATAGTAAAGTTAATTGTACAGGTGTTTAGCTCTAGCAGCTCAAGAGGGGAAATCCCCCAACATACTATGACTAGATTATTTGAATCAGTTCTTGTTAGTGCAATGTGTCTTGCATATTATCTTGCAGTAATATTTTTTTCCATCAACAGAATTATTTTGCCTAAAACACTTATCGACAATAATTATCACTACGATGTGTCTTTTTAAATTAGTCTTTGCTATCGTTGACCAAGTAAAAAAAAAAACTTCCTCAACAAACATTTGTGTCAGTAATTTCATTGACGAGAGGATCATTGACTCAAAGGATCCCACACTTTTAAAAAAAGGATTTCCATAACTTTTCCATGACCTTTCCAGTCATTCACCGAATAACAGTTTTTAAAAATAATTTAGTTTCAGACAGATTCACTAATGAATCATTCACGGTGATTTGTGATGAGCGAGTTCCATGAATTTTGACACACAACTTAAAAATTCCCAGACATTTCAAAGATATACACAACCGTGAGGATCCTAGAATTCAGTATAAAGAAGAAAATAAAAAAAAACTCAAACACCCTTCACAAGCCTTCGTCCGTTCAACAAAGCGCACTCCACATCCGAGACTGTTCCGGACCGTTGACGTAAAAGCTGGCTTTCTTGCTGGAGCACTTGAATGCTTTGATCTTCAAAAGCAGCAGTAAACTCACTGACCCCTTTTGCCAGTCTGTTTTGGAATTAGCAACTAGCTACAATGCGCAAAAACATCGCAGTACATTAGCTATGTCAATGTTAGCGATATTTTCAATTGAAGACAAGCAAATGGTAAACGGCACAGCTTGAGATGAAGCCAAGGCCTCTGCAGTGCTCAGAAAAGGTGAAGCAAGGACAGCAACGTACTTCCCACTAATGCGTTTACACTCAGAGCACTCCATGCTTCCTATTCCAGGACTGATGATTACATTATGCACAATGGCTGTGTGGGGGTCACCGGATGCAGGAAAGAGGTTCTAGACCTAGACACTCATAAATGGAGAATGGCAGTAGATATCAATCAAAGCTAAAATGTATTATAGCCAATACTGTGAAGGCAACAAATGGACCTTTTAAAATTTTGACTTTTAGATTTTAAAATTCAAGTGAATCCAAAGGGCATAATTCAAAACTTATGAAAAACACCCACTTCCTCTTGAAATTTCAAAACCACACATATGCAAACTATTCCCTTCAATGAACTCAATTTATACAGATTTGTTCCAATAATTGGCCTTGCATCTAAAAAAGCACTAGTGTTTACAGGAAAGTTAGTGCAAGTCATTGAGGAGATTTTAGCACTGATTTGAGTGCAGTTTAACTGTTGGGAACACAGTTTCAGCTGGATGAGCTGGTCATAAATCAGGGTAAATATGGGGTCATTATTTACCAGTAGGCACTCTCTGCGGTAATGGGCAATAAGTTCCTCATCATGGCCTCTGTACGGCCCTTTTGCCAGGAGCTCTTTGTTACACTGATAGGAGTAGATCAGGTACATCAACGCTTCCACGTAACTGCAGTGAACAGAACAGGATCATCTTAATACTGCACAACACTGATTCATGATTTAAATAAAAAAAAGGGACAATTCATTCTTTACAAATAGAATAAATTTAAGGAAATCGTTAAAAGGTAGGTTGAAGGTTTCTTAAAAAGGAAACTCTGCTTTGAAGCAAGCTATAATATGTTGCCATCTAGTGGTGATATTACAGCAAACAGATCTCCTGAGGGCTCCTTTGGTGTTCCTCATTTTTCAAGACAGAGTATATCTTCTATTAAAAGACAAAATTCAAGAAATAAAAGACTAAAGCTTCACCTTTTCTTTAGGAATAATTCCAGCCCAACCAACAGGAAAACTGTTGTCTCACGGAAATTCCTGTAATCCTGATGCCACATCTGTTTCCAAGAAATTAGCATAAATGAGGTTTAATTAAAAAGAAATTAAGAGGAAATCACTCACTGACTTCCTTCCCTCAAGTCAACAGAAACACCATTTGCAACCCATTTATCTTAAGTAATGTGACATTTCACAGTGAAATTGCATATTCAACAAGACATTGTCCTTGCAATAACATACACCAATGAGTCTTCACAATAAGATCATGTACTGTGTTGAGAAAGTAAACAGGGTCAATTTAAATTTAATTTCAAGTAAACTTGAAATGCATAGATGTGGAAAAAGTGAAAACATCAGATCTGATGGTGTCCAACAATTTTAATCAACTGGTGAAAATGCTTCTATTTTGCTTTTGTAAATTTACATTTTTCATTGCAATTTATATGGTCAGCAGAACAACTTCTGTAAAATATTTAATAGAAAAATATAAAAAACAAAAATGGCCTTGAATTTTTTAGTATTTGCTTAGTACTCTTTTCGCATGCACTCGAAATGATATCGACTCCGCAGGTTTGTGACAAACCTGATGATCCATGTTATCCAGCATGATTTGAGAATGTTCCAGAGAGCATCTTGTGTGCTTCAATAAAAGCAAAGGTAATCTGACCTTTTGTACAAAGGAGTTTACATGCTCATTTAATTAGTGACCAAGACATAATTCATATTCATTTAATCATAAATCTTTTTTTAAACGAATAACTTCGTTTTTAATTGTTCAAAATCCTAAAACTTGGTTTATTTCCTGATTTAAACAACATTTTAAATGTGTTCAGAATTTTGGATCCCACTGTATGTAACCTCTAACCATCATAAACAAAATTCTCACCTCGTATTCCTCCATGTTCACCTCATCAGGCTTAATGAGCTCCAATTTAGCACGTGCCACCTTCATGATGCTCTTACACCTGCAGGGAACAACAGGGTCACCACATTAGAGCTATGGAGTGACTCACGGGCTGCTCTCATAGACGAGACGCAGAGATGCATTCTCTGGCCATGAATCATACTTTATTATCCAAAACAAAATGGAAAAATGTTCTCTGGAGCGTCGCATCTGAGGCCACACTTGCATCAATCTAATTAAGTTGCTCAAAACAGAGGAGAAAGAAATCAATTTGCTTATGAATATGGATCACATCCCACACTGGAGCGTGCAGCCTGCTCTGGAGACGCACAAGACAGTGTACCGAGACAAAAGCCCGTCGGGCATGCAGACAGGAACCTGTTCGGTAACACAATGATCATAAACTGCAGCAGACGCTTTGGCGAACTGATAATGACTGTGACAGTCTGGAAGTCCTAACAACAGCATTGACCTTTAGCAAAGGACAAAGCTCTGAACAGGGTTCCCTTTTAAGGCATTAGTTAACTGTTTTGTCAAGCTATGGCATTATGTGTGGCTAATGCTTGTCAATTTGGTGCTCCGCTCAGCTGATTTTATGGTATGATCTCAGTTCTTTTAAGCAAGCAATTGACGTAAATCTGAAAATAGCCTCGAAACAACTAATTCATTTTACATTTGCTTGATTTTGAGAGAGATGATTTGCAATGAGATATCATTTATACCTCTCATCAAAGCCCAGGTTTCTGTCAGCAAACTGCATGAGCAGAGTTCGCTCCAGGATCTTCTTGGGTGCCTGGTTATGTATGAAGTAAACAATTACATGTTGAAGTCGGTAGTCCTTCTCAGGGGGCGTGTCTTCCTGAGCAAATCTCAGTAAACGAGTGTACTCAACTTTCATTGCCTGTTAGAGAGACAGAGAAAAAAGGCAAGAAGGAGAGAGCGATAAAGAGAGAATTAGAGTGACTGAAACATTAATTAGTGATCTGGATAGAGAAAATAAAAACCTCAGAAATTCACCCTCTTCATCCAGACAAGATCATCAGTCAACAAAATTTAGTGCACCACAATTAATAAATGTTATAATATACAGCTGGAGATAACAAATTGCACAAAGTAACAAGAGGCCTATACAGTGCTGTCCCAAACATCTTTAAACTATTTACATTTACACATTTGGCAGATGCTTTTATCCAAAGCAACTTAGTGCATTTATTACAGGGACAATCCCCCATGAGCAACCTGGAGTTAAGTGCCTTGCTCAATGGTGGTGGCTGTGGGGATCGAACTAGCGACATTCTGATTAACAGTTATATGCTTTAGCCCACTACGCCACCACGTCATAGGGCTGAAACGATTAGTCTATGTTACCGTCAACAATACAAAAAATTTTCGACAAAAATTGTCATTGTCGAATAGTTGTTTGATCTCATTTAACGTAACATGAGATCAAATTAAACTCTAATGATGACGAGCGAGAGCAGCACTGCAGTTCACACCTGACTGAGCAGGGGAAGAATTACAGTCAGCTCACAGTCCAGATGCACTCTAAACTTTGCAAACAGCTTCAGGTGATGTACATCACAAAGTACAAGGGAATTATACAAAAATATCAAATAAGTAAATACAGAAGCACTCTCGTTGAGAGCGCCTTTTCTATGAGTTGCGCCAATGTCCCGATCAAAAGCTGCGTTCACACTGCCAGCGACACGCAGCGACAAAACAACCTCATCTCATTCATTTTCAATGAGAGCTGGCGACTTCCGGCAACACGAGCTAATGATTAATCGTTGCAATAATCGCCGAATGATCGTTCTAATAATCGTTCGATTAATCAATTATCAAAAATAATTGTTAGTTGCAGCCCTACTATTTAAGTTACCTTTCACAAATCAATTCACAGATGTTTTCAGTCAATGTTACTAACTGAACAAAGGTCTTGTTACTCATTTAATTTGAGTGCATGTTGTGTGAAATAAATAATATTGCATAGGCTGCCTATCAGTGTTGGTTTATACATTTTAATGTTTAGCTGACAGCAAATTGCGATAGTATTGCCCACAGTACGACAAGGAACGTTTGTCATTGTCAGTAAAACATTATGAAGCAAACTCAAACCTACATTCACTCCAAAGTACGGTAAATAAAGAATAAACATCACTAAATTAACAGAACAAGAAAAGGTAGGTTTAATACAACCTGCAGACAACATACATAAAAAGGTCAGAAGTGCCACATTCGGTTATTCGAACATAATTTACTTGGTTAGCCGGTTAGGATAACCTGGCATAAACCTGGAATATCTATTGGAATAGTTAGCCTGCAAGCAAGCAGATTTGAGAAAGTGAAGTTAACAACAGTTGCCCTGTTATCAAAGCTCATAAGCTTGCCAGAAAAATAGAAAATCTTGGTTTAAGTTAGGTTTACGGTAAATTACCCTGAAACTTATATGGCTAACCAAATAAGCCATGAGCGAAAAAGTGTAACCCCCAAAAAACCTGTTGCTCTCACATCTTTAATCTGAAGAATAAAAGAAAGAAAATGGTGTCAAGTTGAGATCCCAAGGAAAGTGAGATGTTCAAAGGGAAGGGGTGTGGTCAAAGAGCAAATGAGATGTAAAGGTGGGTGTGGCATGCAGCAGGTCATGTACCTTGAAAAAGGCTGCTTCAGGCCCACACTTGTCATAAACACTCCTGGATTTGCCAATGGACATTATGACACCCTGCATGTTTGGGGTCATCATCGCCTGCCCAAGGAGGGAAGGATATTACTACACCGGCCACGCCTCCAAAACTCTCATTGGGCAGTCTGCATGCCAATCACACCTCAGCCACCAGCCAATAAACTCATCTCATGCATACATAAGCCAAGCAACTGAAATAAACTAATTAGCTTCCTATAGAAAAGCAAATTCATTGTCATGCCAACAGCACTTACATTTTCAAATAAAACTAAATTCCAAAGAATCATGCTGCGTTATTGTGCATTTTGATCCTTTAACACAAAAGCCATATTCGGCAGTACAGTTACAAAAAAAAAAACTGTAAAAAAAATTATGCTTAGGCTACATGCTAATGCTGCATGAATGTTGGGGGGTGGGGTGTTTGTCAGGCAAAAGAGAAAATAATACATTTTACAGGGGCTATTCTTATCTCAAAAGTCATGACATGGCAAAACTGCATTGGAAAAAGAAAGTACAGTTAGTAGTTTGGGAGTCTTTTTGGAGCAACTTGCAAATAATGTAATTCTGAAATGGGATTGGCGTGTCAGAACGGGTCGTAAAGGGGATGCTGGGAGTTTTAGGGCTGCACAGAAACTCATGCCCAAACAGCCAGGGGCTTTGAGCCTCCAGGACGTCTACCTCGTCATCATAACCTCCCTCATTCGACTGAATGACGAAGGTTCCTACATTAGGAATGGCCACCTCCACCACCCGCTGGGCTGCGGGCAGAGAAGAGGTGGAGTCGTCTTGCTCAGGGTCAGGGGGAGGGCAGGCATCAGAGGTCACCTGGTGGTCGGGATGAGATGACTGAGAAAGACAGAAAGAGAGAGAAAAAGAGAGGAGGAGGTCGCCGGGAGAGCAAGTGTGCGTTCTCATGGGGAAACAAATCCAGTTCATCTTTATCAGCACAGAGTGAGCTTAACTTTATTATCATTTCAGTTAGATTGTGACAAATATTTAATTTTTATACCAAATAACCTAATTTGTTCTAGATCTGATTTGGTGCTTTAAAGATGCCAAATGAGTTTCATCTAGATGGGGGAAGCAATATGCAAATGTTGCTTGTGATAAAAGCTCAGAACCACAACATTTCCAACAAAGGGCAAAATGATGATGGGCTGTATGGACAGAGAGCTCCTTTGAACATCTCTGTGTGATCAGAATCAAATAACCAAAGACCAGGTCGTTCATTAGACAGATGAAAAAGCACAAATAGCATGACATGAGAAGCAAAGTTCTTATTTCATGTCCTGAAATCTACACAGATTGAAATCTTGTTTTTCCCCATTAGTGGACAAGAAAACTTTGCCCTACATTCCAAACTAATGAAGAGCAGAATGTTATAAATACACTTCTAAAGATTCTCTCAATTCAGAAATGATTTTTCAATGCAAAACCATTCAAAGTGTGGGTCTCCGAACCTTCTGTGAAATAACAGCGAATGTGAGTTAGCCCAGACCTTATTCTTCATACACACTGCATAACACAATGACTCTTACTGTGTTGAGCAGTGCCTCTGGGCTCTTCCCATCTTGTTCAGCTGCTGCTTTGGTGATGGCTCTCTCTGTATCCTCCTGCAGGTGTTTGGAGTCTCCGGTGGGCGACTGCTGCTCCATATACTCTGGGTCCTGCTGGGAGGCTGTTAGGGGGAGTAAAAGACAAGACAAAAGTGCATTTTATTTTTTACCAAATATAATGTTAGTCAAGGTTTCTTACCCCAAAAATAGTCATAATTAAATGTATATGACCATTTTCCCCTTAGAACTAAACAGGCTGCATTTGTTATGATCAGTTAACCTCTTCAAATGTTCAATGATCTAGTTTTGAAGTAGCAATAACAACAAGTTATTAAAAACGAAATAAGTATTGATATCAGGGTTCATACAGATGCTTCAAAGTTAAATTAAAGGACTTTCAAGGACTTTTTGTTATTCGTTTTTCAAGGACTATGCTCAAGATGTCATTAAAACAAATTCTTTATTTGTAAATTTTTAAATAAATATATTTTAACCATTCACAGTTAATTTAGTTTCATAAAAAAAAAAAAAAAAAACAACACATATTACAATATTTAAAATGTAAACAGTAGTCCATATAACTCATGTGCTGTATTTCATGTTTTCTAAAGTCGCACAACAGATTTATGCGAGGAACTGACCGAAATTGCAAATGGGTAATTCTCAAAACATTTTGACTTTCCAACGTACAAAATATTTACAGTTTCCGTTCAGTTCAGTATTTGCCTATAAGCGCTGAGGGTAAACTAACATTAATTTTTATTCATAAAGGTCAACTTGGCTGTTGTTCTTTGTTCATGAATGAAGCAAGTTAACACTAACGAGGGTTAAATGGGTTACAACCTATTTTGTAAAAAAATAAAATAAAAATAAAAGTAGTTTGGAAGTCTTTTAGGAGCAACTTGCAAATCATGTAATTCTGAAATGGGATTGGTGTGACAGAACGGGTCGTAAAGGGGATGCTGGGAATTTTAGGGCTGCAGAGAAACTCATGCCCAAACAGCCAGGGGCTTTGAGCCACCAGGACGTCTACCCCGTCATCATAACTTCCCTCATTCGACTGAATGACAAAGGTTCCTACATTAGGAATGGCCACCTCCACCTCCACCTCTGTATTCAATGGGGCACAATACCAAATATTTTTGTGAGCAAAAATTAGTTAAAATGTGAATTAATAACTTTTTAATATGCTGGGAAAAATCCCTAAATGCATATTTAAGCGTTAATGACACCAATGCCATGAACTCAAGGGACAAACATTATTTTTAAATGATTAATAATACATTTGTTTTTACTTTTTTTGTACACTTGTTCGGCCTTGCACTAATGCTTGTGTTAAAAATAAGTATATATTAATTTTTTCTTTTTCACGACTAAAAAAGGTCAAGGGACACGTTTGTCAACATATTTTGATATTGACCCAAATGTTGAAATAACCTAGTTTTGTGAGACACAAAGGTTTCTTTACACAAAGTGGCGCTAGAGGGCTCACAAAATAGAATCCTACATTGATCAGCATTCAAATCATTCAAAACGTTTTACATCTTATATAATTGTTTCACCCTGGAGAGTAAATTGTAATTAAAACTGATAGTTGCAAGAATTCATACATGTTAAATCTGCCACAGCAGTATCTATAAAATATATAAATTTTTGAAATCCTCCAATAACACTTGATTGTGATTGACCCATTCTGAACAGCGCTGCCAAAAGTAACAGGTGCCACGTGACAGCCGTCTAAGCGGATTTTCCGAAAATAAAGAAACACATTTCATTTATTAAATGATCGGTGCATCCCTAGTTATGATGTCAATCCCTTGACGATTTTGGAATTATCTGTTTTTGCAGTCCAATCATATAAATGTTATGATTGGACTATAGACAAACCGTTCTTGTGAAGATTGGAATATGTCTACCTAGTACAAAGTTTCATAAATCAGAATGGAAAGCCAAAATTTCAATGAAGTGACGTCTTTAAAACTTGAGCTGAATACTGAGTGTTAGTACACTGTACATGTGTTGAGATTATACTTTTCTTTTTACATACTATATAGTAGTGAAGTATGCATATTTTCGGATGCAGGGTAAGATTAATAAGCTGACCTGCGTTGTCTGGAGGGCAGGGCTCTGTATTCATGGGCTGGGCGGTCAAACTAGAGGCTGCAGCCAGAGCCAGCTTCTCCTGCTGGAGTTTACGTGCCTGTAGAGCATCCCATTCCTCCATCTCCCTCTCAAAGAGCTTGTTATCTGCCTCCACATACTCCTTTAGATCAGGAGGAAGCTTGTCCAAACCACTGAGCATCTGCCCTGTCTCTTTATCAAACTCCTCTGAGAAACATAAAAGGACAGTCAGCAATTCACACATACACTAAAAGTGGTTACTTAAAATACATTATAAAATTAAAAAGTACTTAATAAATGTCTGTGGTGTTATTGTGCACAATTCATAAAAAAAATAAAAAATAGTTTTCATAATCTTCAATCAAAATGTAAATCTTTTTTGCCTCTGAAACAACTTTTATTTTCTGCTGATGTGACCAAGGCTAAGTGTGCAGGGAAAAATAATATTATTTTAATAATTAATAATATAAAAACCCAATAGATATAATCCCATCCCACTATATCCCACTTAAAATGATGTGACTTGGAAATATTTTCATATTATTCATGTTAAATGCATTGACAATACCATTTTACATCAAACCTTCTCAGCCAAAAATATGTGCTTTTTTTCTACTCTGCGCATTAGCTGTGCTGGTCTCACATAAGAGACTCAATAATTAACGAGCAAATTAGCATATGCAGATGAGGTTACCTTCGATGAGGAAGGGTTTTTTATCATCAATGTACATGAGGCAGTACGCGCTGGCATTGCGATATCCACCAAACGAGTCTCTCACCAGCTCCTCCCAGGATGATTTTGTAACAGAGATGTCATTGTACTTCATCCATCGCCGGTGATGTGGGTCATAGATGTACGCCCAGTAGTGACCCGCGTTTGCCTGACCCTCATGGACCAAAACAGCATGCAACCGGTACGGCACCTGAAACAGAAATGTTCATGCGATATACTCAGAATGAAAATAAACTAGTAATTTCTGTGGCGTAATTTCTGAGATGGTTAAGACTGTATCAGAGATCTTATACCATGCATTGTGCATTTAAACAGTCATTGCATTTCAGACTCCAACATTTCTCACCTGCATCATGGACTTGTCAGAATACATGAGCTCTATAGTTCTGTGGATTCTGGATATACTAGCTTGCAGATCTGTCACAAACACACAACAAGGGTTCCAATAAGTTGATGTACAAAGCCTAAAATGATGGGAAACAGAAAACAGGCTGTACAGCAGTTTCATTTTGTTTACATGATGAGCATGTATGTGTTTTGCACACATGTGTAATGACATCTATATGCCTCTATGCAAGTATAAATGAACAAAAGTGTTTGCATGTGTATATATAATAATGTTCATGTGTGTGTCTATGCAAATTATGAACACTCGATAAAAAAATACCAATAATGTTACCAAACGCATCAAAATTATTTCTACATACGTTTCCATCGATCATGATATAAATACTGTAGCTATTGAAGGTGGGGGTGGTTAATTGCTTGTTTTTTAACATTGGGAGGGGGTTACCCTGAGACTTTCCTTTTTACTTTAATGCATAAAGCTCAAAGTGACTCAAAATGTGCGAATCTAAGTGAATGACAGTGTGAGGATTTGCATGGATGTGAACGGTTAGCTCTGAAGTGCATATGTGCATGTGTGTTTGTACCCCTGGTGTCGTACTCCACTTCGCTCCTCCAGCGGTGTAGACAGCCCTCCAGCACCCTCAGCTCCTCCTCTGTGATGTGTCGTGGGGCGGGGTGCATGGGCAGGTCCTGCGGGACACGGGACTGAGTGAATGGTTTATGGATTGGCACCCGCTGCTGCTGTATCTGTGGACCAGTGCTGGAGCCCTCTGCAGAGACACATGCATCCGGCTGCTCCCCTGTGCTGTGAAGGTCAAACAGAACAACTCAAATAAACACTACAGTATCTCAGCAATATCTCAGGCAACTGAAGAAGACATTAAAAATTGGGCTGTTCTTTTCATATCAAAATATCAAAAAAGATACAGTGTTGAGGGCCCACGGATATTAGAGGCATTGAAAAAGTTAGCTGGTTCTTGCCTTGCTGCAGATGGCAGCTGTGCAGTTGTGCCACCAGGTGGGGCTGTTGTATCAATGTCTTCTACAGGTGATATGCATACAGGCTTGCTGGATGCAAACTCCATGGCATACTGGAGAACATCAGCCAGAGGAAACCGCTTGGGCCCTGAGCCATAGCTCAGATACCTAAAGTAGTATTACAAAGAACATTCTAGGCATAATGATTTTAACTAAGAGGGAGAACTATTTAGCAACAGACCAAACGCACAGAAACAGCAATTAAACAGACTCACTGGGTCTCAGTTTTAGTCAATCTTAAAGCAAACTACTACCAAATTTCTGGCAGAAATGGAGCATGTCTTTAATCTTTACTTTAACAGTCTTAAAACGTCTTTTATGTCTAAAACTGAGATTTTCCTACTACGTTAGTTGACAGCGAGGTCAGCAAATATTTGAGGTGAGGATACAGTTAACAAACCTCTCCAGTCGTTGCTGTAGGATGGTCATTTGCTCCTTTAGTCTTCTGATCTCCTCTCGTTTTATCCGTGTGGTATCTCGGTTTCTGTCCATGTACCTGAAATCAATTGAATTCTTATGGTTTGATGCTAAAACAACTTGATTAGACAACAAACAAAAAAACTAAACCAAAACTAAATACACAACACAAAAAAGAAACAAAGTAATAAAATCAAAATGTCCCTGTCCACTTCTACTTAACTTTTATTCTCATTATAAACTGGCACTGGCTTTCTGTTTGCATCCACTGAATGCTCTCACTATAGCACTTCATTGTGATTTTCGTAAGAATCCATCCACCAAGACCACCTTTTCAAAAGCAAACCAAAGCTGACCACACCAACCTGTCCATGTAGAGCATGGAAGGAAACTCCAGCTTGTTGTGGATCTTCTCAGGTCGACCTAAGGCTTGATTAAACTCAAACCTAGACAGTTCAAATGTCAAAACCGGTGGGAGTTCTGTAAACCAGTGCTGAAAAAGAAATAATAATAATAATGCCAAATGTCTCATTGACTTGGCAAACATTAATCAAATGTAGAGAACTACAGTTAATACTCAGGGTTTGGGGGTTTGTTCAAATCCTAAACCCTAAGTTAATGAGTGGTGGTGGCGTAGTGGCTAAAGCACAGGGCTGTTAATCAGAAGGTCACAGGTTCTAACCCCACAGCCACCACCATTGTGTCCTTGAGCAAGGCACTTAACTCCAGGTTGTTCCAGGGGGATTGTCCCTGTAATAATTGCACTGTAAGTCGCTTTGGATAAAAGCGTCTGCCAAATGCATAAATGTAAATGTAAATGTAAGTTTGAGCAAAAGTGATAGGTACGCATTTATCCTGAAATAAATTCAATTTGTACAGTGAGGAAAATAAGTATTTGAACACCCTGCTATTTTGCAAGTTCTCCCAATTAGAAAACATGGAGGGGTCTAAAATTGTCATCGTAGGTGCATGTCCACTGTGAGAGACATAATCTAAAAAAAAAAATCCAGAAATCACAATGTATGATTTTTTAACTATTTATTTGTATGATACAGCTGCAAATAAGTATTTGAACACCTGTCAATCAGCTAGAATTCTGACCCTCAAAGACCTGTTAGTCTGCCTTTAAAATGTCCACCTCCACTCCATTTATTATCCTAAATTAGATGCACCTATTTGAGGTCATTAGGTGCATAAAGACACCTGTCCACCCCATACAATCAGTAAGAATCCAACTACTAACATGACCAAGACCAAAGAGCTGTCCAAAGACACTAGAGACAAAATTGTACACCTCCACAAGGCTGGAAAGGGCTACGGGAAATTGCCAAGCAGCTTGGTGAAAAAAGGTCCACTGTTGGAGCAATCATTAGAAAATGGAAGAAGCTAAACATGACTGTCAATCTCCCTCGGACTAGGGCTCCATGCAAGATCTCACCTCGTGTGGTCTCAATGATCCTAAGAAAGGTGAGAAATCAGCCCAGAACTACAGGGGAGGAGCTGGTCAATGACCTGAAAAGAGCTGGGACCACCGTTTCCAAGGTTACTGTTGGTAATACACTAAGACGCCATGGTTTGAAATCATGCATGGCACGGAAGGTTCCCCTGCTTAAACCAGCACATGTCAAGGCCCGCTCTTAAGTTTGCCAATGACCATTTGGATGATCCAGAGGAGTCATGGGAGAAAGTCATGTGGTCAGATGAGACCAAAATAGAACTTTTGGTCATAATTCCACTAACCGTGTTTGGAGGAAGAAGAATGATGAGTACCATCCCAAGAACACCATCCCTACTGTGAAGCATGGGGGTGGTAGCATCATGCTTTGGGGGTGTTTTTCTGCACATGGGACAGGGCTGACTGCACTGTATTAAGGAGAGGATGACCGGGGCCATGTATTGCGAGATTTTGGGGAACAACCTCCTTCCCTCAGTTAGAGCATTGAAGATGGGTCGAGGCTGGGTCTTCCAACATGACAATGACCCGAAGCACACAGCCAGGATAACCAAGGAGTGGCTCTGTAAGAAGCATATCAAGGTTCTGGCGTGGCCTAGCCAGTCTCCAGACCTATACCCAATAGAGAATCTTTGGAGGGAGCTCAAACTCCGTGTTTCTCAGCGACAGCCCAGAAACCTGACTGATCTAGAGAAGATCTGTGTGGAGGAGTGGGCCAAAATCCCTCCTGCAGTGTGTGCAAACCTGGTGAAAAACTAAAGGAAACGTTTGACCTCTGTAATTGCAAACAAAGGCTACTGTACCAAATATTAACATTGATTTTTTCAGGTGTTCAAATACTTATTTGCAGCTGTATCATACAAATAAATAGTTAAAAAATCATACATTGTGATTTCTGGATTTTTTTTTTAGATTATGTCTCTCACAGTGGACATGCACCTACGATGACAATTTCAGACCCCTCCATGATTTCTAAGTGGGAGAACTTGCAAAATAGCAGGGTGTTCAAATACTTATTTTCCTCACTGTATGTATGTATGCTTGGCTAATCCATTTCACACAAATCAACCGGTTTTAAAATGACACCTGAAAGCATTTTTTAATTCCACAAATCCTTCTTTAGTAGTCCATTTTTCCACAACATTCTTCGTTACAAGCCCATGCATGTGATCCATTCCATCTCTGCCTCCTTTGCCAACTGCTATAATGAGTGCTGATGACCTGCCTCTGTTGAGCAGCTCAAATTCTGAGCCCTGAAAGAGATAGTGTGTGCTGGGCTTTCATTAAAACCCCAGCCTGACTTGAGCGGCTGGTGTTCAGAATAATCTACACCAGAGAATTTCCTTCTTTATTTGCACTCAACCGAAGTAATTAGCAGGAAGAAGCGGTGTAGGAATCTGCCCAGGGCGGCACTGATGACTGAAAAGCCATTATGCAAAACCTCAGTCAGAGGTCACATGTTTTTTTCCCCCACTCATTCTTAGAGAAGGGACATATTTTAAATGTATATGGTTCATTCTGTGGTGGAAACAGAGAGATGACCATCACTACAAACCTCCTGCCCTGATTTGGCAGAGTTCTCAGCGGAATGCAACGACTCGATCTCGCCCTCATTCATGGCCGCCTCTAAACACTCATGTAGATCTTTGAAGCCATTCACCTGAAGAGGGTATTGCCCAAACATCTCAGTGTTCTCAAATTTCTTTCCTGTGAAAAACACAGTGACACACATATTCACATAATTGTATTCTTTAAATACTCTCAGTAATGTCCTCTGTATAGTGATAACCTTGTTTTATGTGTAATCTCTTATTTAGTGAGCACCATATGGAAAGCAGCACAGTGAAAGTGTGTCATGCACAATAAACACTTCCAAACACAATGCAAGCAAGATTGACTAGCAGCCTTAGACCAGAAAAACACTATATGAATGTACACAAATGCAGATTTGAATGCTTGACTGGTGTTATTATTCAGGTAGGTGATGACAGTTTAAACTAATACCCACTATGACACCCCTGGAGGCAAAGTTGAGTATGCATTGTGCAATTGCATTTTTATTAAAGGGATAATTCACCCAAAAATGAATTTTCTCATAATTTACTCACCCTCATGCCATCCCAGATGTGTATGACATTCTTCTGCTGAACACAAAGATTTTTGTAAGTCATTCACATCTGGGATGGCATAAGGGTGAGTAAATGATCAGAGTTTTCATTTTCATCCTTTAACTGCATTCCTAGACATTTCTGAAAGCAACAACATATGAAATGGAGTCTGCGTAGCTTGTTTATGTATTTGGTTAGAATATGTTTCAGGCCATACAAGCACTCACACAACAGGTTTGTTTGCACATACAGTACTTCCCATTGACAAGTTTTAAAGCCGTTTGCAACAGTGATGCATTTCCGAGCGAAATAGGCTATTCAACAATAAGTCAAGTGGTTTTTATTGTCGTTCAACCATATACAGTTTGTACAGTACACAGTGAAACGAGACAACATTCCTCCAGGACCATGGTGCAACATAAAACAACATAGGACAAACACAGAACCACATGAGACTACACAGACTAAATAACATACCTATATAAAGTGCACATGCAAACGTGTGCAAAAAGTACGGCACAGTACAATAAATTACTAAAAATTCAAAAGGACAATAGGCACAGTGAGAGACAGTGCAGCGCCGAACAGTACACAGTAGTGCAAAAAGATGACTGTTTCTAAAAATGCCAAATGTAAACATAACATCACACTCGACTGCCAAGCGATCCAGTGAGAGCTGAAGGTCACGGACCGATGATGACATGAAGACAACATCATCTGCAAAAAGCAGCGATGAGATCCCCAGCCCACCGAACCGCACACCTTCCCCACCCCGACTACGCCTCGATATCCTGTCCATGAATATCACAAACAGGATTGGTGACAAAGCGCAGCCTTGGCGGAGACCAACCCCCACATGGAATGAACTCGACTTCGTGCCGAGGACCCGGACACAGCTCTCGCTTTGGACGTACAGGGATTGGATCACCCTAAGAAGGGACCCCCCACCCCGTACTCCCGCAGCACCTCCCACAGTCTCTTCCGGGGGACCCGGTCATACGCCTTCTCCAGATCCACAAAACACATGTAGACCGGATGGGCATACTCCCAGGCCCCCTCCAGGATCCTTGCGAGAGTAAAGATCTGGTCCGTCGTTCCACGGCCAGGACGAAAACCGCATTGTTCCTCTTCAATCCGAGGTTCGACAATCGGCCGAACCCTCCTCTCCAGCACCTTGGAGTAAACTTTACCAGGGAGGCTGAGAAGTGTGATACCCCTGTAGTTGGCACACACTCTCTGATCCCCCTTTTTGAAGAGGGGAACCACCACCCCGTTCTGCCACTCCTTAGGCACTGTCCCAGATTTCCACGCAATGTTGAAGAGGCGTGTCATCCATGACACCCCTCCACATCCAAAGCTTTCAGCATTTCTGATCGGATCTCATCAATCCCCGGGGCTTTGCCACTGCGGAGTTGTTTGACTACCTCAGTGACCTCCCCCAGGGAAACAGAATCTGATCCCCCATCATCCTCCGGCTCTGCCTCTACCATAGAGGGCGTGTTGGGATTTAGGAGTTCTTCAAAGTGTTCCTTCCACCGCCCAATAACCTCCTCGGTTGAGGTCAACAGCGTCCCATCTTTGCTGTATACAGCTTGAATGGTTCCCCGTTTCCCCCTCCTAAGGTGGCAGACGGTTTTCCAGAAGCACTTTGGTGCGGACCGAAAGTGGCTTCTCCGAACTTTTCCCACACCCTTTAGCTCTCACTGGATCGCTTGGCAGTCGAGTGTGAAGCAGCTGGGATGAGGATTAGCACCTCTAAATCTGAGGCCATGGTTCTCAGCAGGAAACCGATGGAGTGCGTACTCCAGGTAGGGAATGAGGTTTTGCCCCAAGTGAAGGAGTTCAAGTACCTCGGGGTCTTGTTCAGGAGTGAGGGGACAATGGAGCGGGAGGTTGGCCGGAGAATTGGGGCAGCGGGGGCGGTATTGCACTCGCTCTATCGCACCGTTGTCACGAAAAGAGAGCTGAGCCGAAAGGCAAAGCTCTCGATCTACCGGTCAATTTTTGTTCCTACCCTCACCTATGGTCATGAAGGTTGGGTCATGACCGAAAGAACTAGGTCGCGAGTACAAGCGGCCGAAATGGGCTTCCTCAGAAGGGTGGCGGGCTTCTCCCTTAGAGATAGGGTGAGGAGCTCAGTCATCCGTGAGGAGCTCGGAGTAGAGCCGCTGCTCCTTTGCGTTGAAAGGAGTCAGTTGAGGTGGTTTGGGCATCTGGTAAGGATGCCCCCTGGCCTCCTCCCTAGGGAGGTGTTTCAGGCACGTCCAGCTGGGAGGAGGCCTCGGGGAAGACCCAGGACTAGGTGGAGAGATTACATCTCCACACTGGCCTGGGAACGCCTCGGGGTCCCCCAGTCAGAGTTGGTTAATGTGGCTCGGGATAGGGAAGTTTGGGGCCCCCTGCTGGAGCAGCTGCCCCCACGACCCGACTTCGGATAAGCGGTTGAAGATGGATGGATGGTAAACATAACATACTATGAGATAGTGTTCTATGCACATAGCAGTTATTGAGGTAGCAGCCAGGTATAAAGTGACAATAATTAAAGTGCAACTCAGGACACGTGTGTGTGTCAGTCCAGTCTCTGAGTATTGAGGAGTCTGATGGCTTGGGGGAAGAAGCTGTTACACGGTCTGGCCGTGAGGACCTGAATGCTTCGGTACCTCTTTCCAGACGGCAGGAGGGTGAAGAGTTTGTGTGAGGGGTGCGTGGGGTCATCCACAATGCTGGTTGCTTTGCGGGTGCAGTGTTTTTTGTAAATGTCTTTGATGGAGGGAAGAGACCCCCCGATGATCTTTTCAGCTGTCCTCACTGTCCTCTACAGGGCTTTGCGGTCTGAAACGGTGCAAGTCCCAAACCAGGCAGTGATGCAGCGGCTCAGGATGCTCTCAATAGTCCCTCTATAGAATGTAGTGAGGATGGGGGTGGGAGATGTGCTTTCCTCAGACTTCAAAGAAAGTAGAGACTGCACCTCCTCTCTGTATGCTGACTCGTCGTTCTTGCTGATGAGACCCACCACGGTCGTGTCATCGGTGAACTTAATGATGTGGTTCGAGCTGTGCATTGCTGCACAGTCGTGAGTCAGCAGAGTGAACAGCAGTGGACTGAGCACACAGCCCTAGGGGGCCCCAGTGCTCAGTATGGTGGTGGTGGAGATGCTGTTCCCGATCCGGACTGACTGAGGTCTCCCAGTCAGGAAGTCAAGGATCCAGTTGCAGAGGGAGGTGTCCAGGCCCAGCAGGTTCAGCTTTCCAATCAGGTGCTGAGGAATTATTGTGTTGAATGCTGAGCTGAAGTCTATGAACAGCATTCGAACGTATGTGTCCTTTTTATCTAGGTGGGTGAGGGCCAGATGGAGGGTGGTGGTGATGGCTTCGTCTGTTGAACGGTTTGGACGATACCCGAACTGCAGTGGGTCTAGTGAGGGGGGCAGCTGTGTCTTAATGTGCGTCATGACGAGCCCCTCGAAGCACTTCATGATGATGGGTGTGAGTGCGACGGGACGGTAGTCGTTGCGGCAGGACACTAAAGACGTCTTTGGCACGAGGACGATGGTGGTGGCCTTGAAGCACGTTGGAACGACAGCACTGCTCCAAAATGTTGGTAAGAACATCTGCCAGCTGGTCTGCACATCCTCTGAGCACTCAGCCAGGAATGTTGTCTGGTCCAGCAGCCTTCCGTGGGTTGACTCTCCATAGAGTTTTCCTCACATCAGCCGTGAGAAAACAATGGTGGGATTTGCTATTATCAAGTGGATGGAAGCGGATCTAACTCCGCTCAGAGAAAAAAAGCATTCCTCTCGCTACATTCATAGCCGATTGGCTGGTGACAGCGCAGTCAGAGCGCATAACGAGAAAGCTTATAGAGCATTCACAAAAATTGGGCTTAAGATTAAACAGAAAAAAAGCGTATTAAGTGTAGCCCCAGATAAGTAATGGACCACACAGTCCATTACTTATCTGGGGCTTCTGTGGTTCCTGCCGCAGTGAGGGGTTGTGCCGATACTGCAGTAGGAAGGAAAAGGAAACCCTCAAAATCTTCCACCTACTCAGAGAAAAGAAAATCTGACTGTCCCTCATCCTCATAATCCAGCACCTCCTCCCGTCCTCGTAATCCAGCGCACCCCAGGACAAAGCTGGGGCGGTAGCAAAAGCAGGGCTAGCAGAATCGAGGGGATCCTGGCCCGACAGGCTAGCTTGGAACGCTAGATCCCGGGTTGTCAATCGCCATTTGGGCATATTTCAGCCCAAGACACGCAGAGCAGACCTGGTGTGTGTCTTTGCATGAAATTTTGTTTCCACAAGGGCAAAGCCACGAAGAATCCCCCGAACTAGCTAAAGTACTCTACATTGCTGCAGCAATTTAGCTGGAGTGCTAAAGAAATTTTAAAAGTAAATTGCAGGACAAAACGATCACAGTATGGTGCTAGTAATTCGACAAAAGATACTAGAATGAATAGTCAGCGTCCAGTGTGGATCCTAGTCCATGACTATTCCGAACGGTAATCCAGGCTTCTGGTGTGAAGCGAGTAGAGGTTTTTGAATAACGAATAGACGCTGTATCGCTCCTTTTATACTGGGAAGCGGAGTCACTCCCAGACATGAGTGTCACGTCTGTCAGCCAATGAGGGCTGCCATGATGCAATACAGCTCATGAGGAATACGCGGAAGGAGCGTATCCCACAGTGAGACACCGAGACTCATGCTTCAAAGAGAACACCATTTCATATTAATGCAAGATCACCTTTTCTTAACAAGAGGCAAGGACTCTCACAGCCAGTTGATAACACCCCGCCTCAATCTACTCACCCTCCAGAACCCCCACAGCCAGAAAACGTCCATAAAACAGCTCAACCATCGGGTTCTTTGGCTTCTCTCCCTCCCTGTGTAGAACAAGAGTAAACATGGGAATCATACCAGCATGGAAATGCTCTGAATTAGAGGAGTCAGAGTCCTTTGGCTGTTGGACTCAAACCGGGACTGCCTTCATTGGGTATTTAATGGTGGTAATTGAAGTCATACAGGTGAATGTGAAGCTTTAATCATAATTAATGTCATTCCAGCTGAATATCTGGTTTGGTCATACATTATTCTAACTGACATGAGAGAAACACAGATATACAGAGGACGGCCATTTGAAATGGCTGTGGGATGGCCATTAGCCTTTGGTAGGACGTTTAAGGTCTCACCTGTCCTCCTCAGCCTTAATCTGAAATGCATCTTCGAGCCAGTCTAAGAGTTTGTGGGTGAACTCGCTCACATCCTGCTGTACACATAAATACATACAAATTCAGATTACACAATGTGTTCTTTTTTTTTTTAAACAGGTCTCAACTGGTCTTCGAAAAATATATATATATATCTGTATTCTTTCTGAAAGCATCCATACTTAGCGCAAGAACATGAAACTATTATTCCTTATAAAGATGAGAGGGTGTAACAGATTTAACCTCGGCAAGAATATTTCCAAAAATAGTTGTTCTATCGGGATCATCGGTGAGGTTCAGAGGCTTACTTGCTGAGATTCACTGGACTTGAAGGCATCCTTTAGGATCTCCACGGCTCTGGATGGGTCCACATACTTACGCTTGGAACCTACCAATAATGAGAATAGGCACCTCAGCTCCTGCATAAAGGGCAGGTTCCTGTGCTCCTACAGAAATATGGAGAATAAATTATTATTATTAACAAAAACAAGGGTTTTTTCATCCTCACATATAGTAAAATACTGTGTGAAATAACAAAATCGTAGCCAGTAAGAATATTAATGTTAAATATAAAAATGTAGAGGGAGATTTCACTGTGAGTGGAACTACCAAGTATAATGTAACAAAAATTTAAACAATTGAGAAAATGTCTTGTTGCACATCACTTTATTGGATGGAGATTGACTAGATCTGACATGGAGGCCAACACGCGGAAGGTCAGATTCCTTGATCAGCTAACTTCAGCTGGATTTTCTTCCTCATTAGAGCTTTCATTGACAATTGATTAAAACCTAAATCCAGCAAAAGCTTCTCTACTGGCTCCAGAGAGGAAAAGAAAGACTTATAAAAAGACTTATAAAAAGAAAGAGATGAATCCAGGGCTCTGTGGTCTTCTAACAGCAGATGGGGTTAAAATCGGTTTATCAGCTATGTCTGCTGACCCCATTCACAAGCACAGGATCCACAGAGATAGACCCAAAGAAAGAAATCATAGTGATCACAGCTGGCCTGCTGAGCCGGACACTGTCTAGTACTCTCTCACTCTCAAACATGGTCTGTAGAAGACTGGCGCCAATGTGACAGTTTAACAGTCAGAATACAGAGACCCTTGAAAAAGCACTTCCTCTGATTCACCTCCCCTGGTCTCAGGCCATTGAGATGGGTTGAAATCACTGCTCTCAACAGCAGGATGATTTCATAGCATTCAGGCTTTCAAATCAGGTCAAGCAAGGTCAACGCAGTTGAAAGTGTGTCTCAGTGAGAAATAGAAGCTATTATGGCATGTTGAGTCCTGCTGAATATCTGTGGAGGTGTTTGGGGGGCATCTTACCTTCTGATTACGGGGCAAGTCCTGCATTCGGGCAGGGGGCGAATAATGCAACACCAGTCTCTGGAACTCCAGCAGGTTAAAAAGAGACTGAAAAAAATAAAAATCAATATGAGAACAGTTTGTACCAGCTCTGAATTTCAACCCAGCCTGGCACAATACATTAGACAACTAGACTGCAAACACCTCTAACAAATGTATTTGGCATTTTTCATGCTTAGCTAATGAGAAATGTTGAGACTCTTTCAAATGTATATATCCACATAGATCAGCATGCCCAACCTGCCTGTGGTTCTCACATGAGAAGGGGCTTCTTCAGGAGTCAGATTACACACAGGAGGTAAACAGCATGTGACATAGTACTCAGCAATCATTACTCAGGTCTCTACATGATTCATGTTCTCACACCGTTTAGGAGACCCAAACAATCAGCTAATTAAGTAGTAGCTAGTATTATGCTAATAAATTGACTACTCATACATTATATACTATTTGAGAATTATAAAAACAAGTCATGAGACAGTATTTTAAAAGCTAAAAAAACTTAGGGATACATTGATAGAAAAACTGTGTCTTATACTGATATACACTCACTAAGCAATATATTAAGAACACTATGGTCCTAATAAAGTGCCCAACGTGGTCTTGTTGATGTGGTTTTGTTTTTGGCACAGTGTTGTGCATGAAAATCCCAGGTGATCAGCAGTTATGGAAATACTCAAACCAGCCCAACTTGCACCAACAATCATGTGAGTGCCATATTGCTGAAATTATTTTTATGGTAAATCTAAATTAAAAAGGAAATTCTGTTTCAAGCTAAACTTGTAATGAACTCAGAATATTCCTCTAAACTGTAATATTGACTGATACCAATTACAATGCACCCCTAACAAAGGCCCAAAACAATTAAACTGCCATTTGTGTTTGTGTTATTGTTTTATTGAGATGCAATCACAGTGACTGAAACTGACCTGTATAACTGCACTGAACCAGCAGGTGTTACCCACATTCTTCAGCCCTACGGGACAATTCTCCTGCCTCTTCCTGTCATAAGGATTGGGCGAATCGCTCCATACTTCTGTGTGAGTGCGCTTCAGGCTGGCCTTGTTTTCTGCAATGCTAGCCTCCAAGACTCTACAGCAGAAAGACAACAAATTTCACTTCAGTCTGGTCATTCCATAATGAAAAGGTTCCAAAACAACTCTACTGGTCAATTTGATGAATTAAATAAATGACTTGCCATACAATAATAGACAATAACATAAACAATAGCATAGTTATATATTATAATGAACCAAAATAACAAAATAAATCAGCAGTCTAAGGGCTAAAAGAGAGCAGTGGACCCCACCTGCTAATGGCCTGCTCTTCATCAGTGATGCCCGTCTCCCTGAAGGCCCTGCTTGACTCCTCCAGACTGAGAGCGATGGCTCGCTGAAGGTCATCTTTATCATCTCCAGTAAGATCAATTACATCTGAAACAACAATAGAAATGTTCATAAATGGGGAACTGCCAAATGAAAATTGCCTTTTGAACTACCACAACACAATTACAATATGGAATCTTTGGGCCAAAAATGATGAGACCATAGGCATCAATTATGATGCCCAAATGTGTAGTCCAGACAGCAGCTTGCTATCTTTTGAAACACAGCAACAGTGACGAATACTAAATATCTCTCCGACTCTTTCAGATGAGTGTGTATTTATCAGAGTGCTGCCAAAACTCCCACTGTTATGAGCTACACAATGTTTCGTTTAAGTATCTCTTTCCAAAAGAGATAAACAATTAATTCCACAAAATGGAATCTGGCTGCTTCTTATTTGTGACTTATTAAAGGGATAGTTCACCCAAAAATGAACATTCTCTCATCATTTACTCACCCTTATGCCAGTTCTTCTGCTGAACACAATTGAAGATTTTATGAAGAATATTTCAGCTCTCTAGGTCCTTAAGTGAATGGGTACCAAAATTATAAAGCTCCTAAAGCACATACAGACAGCATAAAAGTAAGCCATATGACTTCAGTGGTCACATCCATGTCTTCAGATGCAATATGATAGGTGTGGGTGTGAAACATAAATATTAAAGGCCTTTTTCTATAAAATTCTCCTCCCTGCCCAGTAGGTGGCCATATGCATGAAGAAAACAATCGGCAAAACAAAAGAAGAAGAATGTAAAAGTGATTGATAGTGAAAAAGGACTTAAATATTGATCCGTTTCTCACTCACACTTATCATATCGCTTCGGAAGATATTAATTGCACCACAGGAATCGTATTGATTACTTTAATGCTGCCGTTTTTGCTTTTGGAGCTTCTAAATTTTGTCACACATTTACTTGCATCGTTAGGGCCAACAGCTGAAATATTCTTCTAAACATTTGTGTTCAGCAAAAGAAAGTTAAACACATCTGGGATGGCATGAGGGTTAGTAAATTATGATAGAATTTTCCTTTTTGGGTGAACTATCCCTTTAATAAGCATATCAGGGAATCTAAGCACAATTCTAATCGAATCTTCCTGACATCCTTTATAATCAAACAGCATGACTCAGTTTACTGGCCAGCGTTAACAGAGCACGTGCACCTGGTTCTACAATCTGTTTTCATGCATCATGGCTTTTCCTTGTATCGCATCACAGATTAGTTCAACCTTCCTCTGGATTCCAGCCAATCAATGTTCTGATATTTAAATACATACTTGTGTCAGCCTGGCTGCCCACGCTGATGTATCTATCATTTGTGATCTGGGCCGTCTGGTAATATGTGGCTTCATCTTGCTGCGGGACTTTAGCATTCTTCTCTGTGAGATAAGCAACCGCCTCAGCTAGGTCACCGTTACTAACCTGGACACAAACAAAAACACAAAGAGCAATCAGCAAACGTCTCCATGCACAAATATGAAGAGTATCACAACCAAATTTGTCACAATACAAGTACTAATTTAGACTCATTATTGCAAAATTAACCCAGACAGGGTTGTAAGGGTTTATGTTGCAATAATGACCAACTGACGGTACATTATCCTGCTTAATACATGGCTAATTACCCAATAAGTAAATAAATGTACAGAACTTTAAATTATTAT
>NC_068319.1:7384158-7394360 GCF_025860055.1 Xyrauchen texanus | reverse complement strand
AACCTGACACAGCGTTTAAAGTGCTCAACGCTATCTTTGGAGGGCGTGTTTTGGAAAGAAGGGGCGTGTCTAATTTAACTTCTCAGTCTCGTGGAAGTTCCTGAACGGATAAAATTGCTTACTAAGATTGCGTTCTTGAATGTTCTTTGCTTTCAAAATGGGTTTCTGATGCTGGTGTAATGGCTGGAAATGTTCTGTACCTTAATATTTTCTGCTGTCCAGATAAATCTTTCATTGTGAGGTCAAAGCCTCTTTAATCCTCTTACAAGGCTGGTAAATGTTATCCTCACATGTAAAGAGTGATTTTTACTGTAGTTGAAAAGTCACAGCAGCCCAAGATAACATGAGCACTCTGTCACTGCTGCCACTAGAGGGTCACAGATTCAATCCCACAGAGGAAACTTCAAATAGACCTACTGGGCCTCAATGGACAAACCATATCTCTGTTATCAAAAACACTAAAGATTTGCAGGAGTGGCTTTATATATCTCTCTAACACTCTCCCTTGCAGTCTTTCCCCAGAGGACGAGGCAGATCCTGTAACCTCATTAGTGATCAGCCCGGTCGGCTCTGATCTGGACTGCTCTCTGCGGCACAGAGCATCTGCTCACTGATGTTGAGAGTGTTTGCTCTAGTCTGGTCAAATGATTTACAAATGACCAAAACACTTCTGATATGTGTGTTTGATCAACATAAGGAATCACTGTACCAGCCTGGGCAATGATTTCTGTTGTTGATTTTAGAGGAAGGATACTTTCAGTCTCAGATCAGACCTTATGTTTGCATCAGGTGACCCAAACAGTGAAGCGTCCCTGTGCTGTCATACTAAATATCAGCACTCTTACACTCTCAGCACAATTAGATTAGCGAACCAGCACTAATTGTGGAATATTTTGGGTTATAGTATATTGCAGTTTTTTGTTTTGTTTTGTTATTCAAATATGTCTGCTTGCTTATGCACAGTAGCGGAGAGCAAGAAAGATGGATTGAACGTGATGATGGAGTGAAAACAGATCAATCCATCATGAATTGATAACCGTGAACCAACAGGAGCTCATATAATTACTGACAAAGCCTCTTCATTTATCACTTTTATTCTGACAGGCTCCTTACACTTATTAAAGCTTCATTAAATTTGTGCTCTAAAAAAATGCTCGCATTTACGCAAATTAAATCACCTAGTTGATTTTAGGCAGACGTTAAAATTGTAGTTTAAACTCAATGCACTGAAAAATATTTGATATATTCAAAAATAGTATTGCTACATTCTTGATATCTGTAGGTGTGAAGATTTGTGTTATTTGTTATTTTTCATTCTTGTCTCATTGTTCTCAAAGTGCTGACACCAGAAAAGGCTTAAAAAACAGATGGGTAACATTCCACATATATTGACTGGGAAAATCCATATTTAAGTTCTGAACAGGGGGGAAATTATTATTAATATTTTTTTCATTTGCATTTTTGTGCAAATTTGGATTGCAATTGGATTGGATTTATTTCAGAGGCGCTACCCCGCAGAAATAGGCATTCAATATAATGAGGACATGTGACAATGTAGTATACCATTCTTTGACCTACTTTATATTAGGTGTCTGTAACTACCACGTACCTAAGCATCTGATACAATAAGTTGTTGCATTTTCCTTACATTTAAATACCTGCATTTAATTACATCTGTTAACCTTATCATACATCATAACCTTAACCTCATCTAACCCTTAACCTAAACCAGGTATGTACCATGGGCTTTGAGACTCTGCAAGCATCAAAGATTTGTATTGATGTAAATTGTTGCCTGAGGAGCCACCTGTCCATTCCATAATATTGCTCATATCACACACATTAAAGATAGTCATGAATGGAGCCAAGCATGTTTTTGTCCATTAAATCATACAATGAATGATAGTGCCAGAAGGGGGAGGGGTACAGCATGATGTATTTACATGTTTCCATTGATTATGGTATAAATATTGGGGGTTGTACTTGCTTGTTTTGATTATTACACCCTTGCCCATACCTCAACCTCAGTAGCAGCAAATGTGAATTTTGTGAGTATTTTGCAGAACACACAATAAATACATTGTATTGTATGTATTTTAATGTTAGTAAATAGTAGTTACAGACATCTAATATAAAGTGGGGCTGCAGTACACGGTGTATACTGCACACTTGCACAGTATGCTGTAAGCAGTATGCTGGAATTCCATTCTGAACATAACCATTGTGTTTTGAACTGACAAAAGTTCACATTTACACAAAAATAATTGGAAAATGCTATATAACCATTTTAATTTCCAACAAATAAAGTTAAATCTAGAGTCTGGACATATCATTGCATAAGTATACAGTAAGAGGTAAGCTAGTATTCCATTCTAAACATAGCCAGACGTAAGTAATGGTAATTTGAGGTGTTGTTTGGCAGTATATATTGAATGACATTTAACTGACAAATGAATCTTAAGAACCATGAATGTGTGCATCAATCATTTGTCTTTGTAAATTAAATTCAGTGGAAAAATGAAAGCATTACAGCATTATGCTCTATTATACTGTCAGACAACGCTGATGCCAGCATTGTTCTCCAGTCCTGCCTGCCAGTCCAGACCTTTATGAGGAGATTTTATCCAGAGTGTCAGATCCCACTCACCTCTCGGACCTGCAACACCAGCTGACAAAAATGTGCTGTGCTTCACATTTCAGATGGCACATATTGTGTTAAAAACTGTAAGAAGAAACATGTCCTTTTGATACTTTTTGATTGATATATTGAAGAAAATTAGGAAGAGTTGTTGAGAAAATAAATATTTTGAGACTTACGCCACACTTAAATATATGTGATGTCATTGATTTCGATAACAAAGTATGAAATCAAGTGGCATCTTCAATCAAATTAATCTTACAATGTAATGGCAATGACATTGAGATATTTTAAGTGTGGCTTAAGTGTCCAAATACTTTTGGGGTTAGTGCATATGAATGAAAAATATAAAAAAGGTAATAAATGCTTCCTTCAAAAACAATTCTACACTCCAAAGGTTTGAAACATATATTTTGAAACATTTGGCACAAAAGTGGTAAGCAATGCATTCCTTGAAAATATGACCTGAAATTTCATCATTACTTACAGTTTAATTCAGGTGATTCTTCCAAAATATCAGAAAAATATAGTCAAAAGAGAAAAACAGGAGCATTGCAAAAATCGATAATGGGAGCCTGAGGGAATTGTCCTTTAATGAAAGTAAAATAGGCCACGTTACATGCTATGTGCGAACAGGATTTGATGTACAGAGAACAAGTGAAGTTGAAGAGAGCAGCAAAAAAAAGTCTGACAAAGTATTTCCTGTCAGCACTGGCAAATCTGCATCTGTTTTGTCAGCCCTTGTGTACTCACATGGAAGACCAATTATTGAAGTCGTAGCAGCTAACAAAGAGAGGTGTCATATAGATCAGGTGTAAGTGGTGGGACATTTAGAGAACAGTGCAGTTTTAAAGTCTGAGTGATCATGTACCGGACACCTTTCAAAGGCCTGGCTGCTACTTTATGTCTTTTTGTCTTGCCTTTCATTAGAAATGCCTCTGAAGGTCATCGCAAGCATTAGAGAAGCTTTTCAGCATGTCTTTGGGGGCTTTGGGACAGAAGAAATAAAACATCTCCTCTTGAGTCTTTGAAGCTACATGCAGCTGATAACTCTGACTCAACTTTGCTGACGCATATCAGCAGATCTTGTGGTTTTATCCAAAAATCCTGAACCGTTCTACCGTAATCACGAAACTAATGCTATGCCCGTCAGGTAGATTCTTAGATGTGAGCCAGATTTGAATTAGGTTAATGCTTTAGATTCCATCAGACAAATAAGCACAAATGTATTCAGACTGGTGGCACAAAACATTGGAAAAAAAATCTTAAACGGTATTAATGCCAAAAAATTAAAAAAAACGGTATTAAAAAACAGAAGCAAAAATCGCAATAAGAGGCACTTAACAGAAGTGAATGGTGCCAGTAAATATTAAAATGAATACTGTTTCAAAAGTATAGCCACAAGAATTAAACAATTTACCTGTTAAAATAATCTTAGTGTGAGAAAATCAGGGATTTTCTGGGGTTACAGTTTTCTTTTCTTTTTACCAGATTACAGTGTTTACCAATGTTACGTCATCATGACAACGAAGTGTTAACACCTTATAATAAGGTTCCATTCATTAACATTTAATGCATCCGGTATCATGAACAAAAAATGAACAATATATTGTTTACAGCATTTATTAATCTTTGTTAATGTTAGATAATTACAATACAATTGTTCATTGTTAGTTCATTAACTAATGATAACAAACACAACTATTGATTTGAAAAATATATTGAAATTAACATTAACTAAGATTAAAGTTCATGTTTTAACACTTAAACTTTATGGACCCACCGGCTAGTCCACATGGGGGCGCTATATTGTGAAAAAGTTTACGCTATAAATATTAAAGGCATATGAGGTATCATTTGAAAGCTTAGAATCTTATCTTTTCAGAAATACCCTGAACTTTTCACATTTATTTGACATAAAATAACAAAATAAGGCCTGAAAACATTTGCGTCGCAAATTAGCACCCCTATATAAAAGTCTTTCACATAGCACTTTAATGGACAAGTCATTTATCAAATGAAAGCTCTCATGATTATACAGTTTATTTTGTTGCCCTAATACCACAGTTTGAAAGATTTCAAAGGAACCACAAAGTTAAATATGATTTCTGTAATTTATCAAATACAAATGTCTCTTTTATGCGCCGATCACTGCTGCTGCAAAAACTTTATATCTGCTCTTACCTTACCTTATGCAGTTTTCTAAAAAATGTGCCACTTTGTTACTTGTTTGTGAGCTTTCTTGGCTGAATAATCCAATGTTATTTACATTTATGCATTTGGCAGACGCTTTTATCCAAAGCAACTTACAGTGCACTTATTACAGGGACAATCCCCCCCAGAACAACCTGGAGTTAAGTGCCTTGCTCAAGGACACAATGGTGGTGGCTGTGGGGATCAAACCAGCGACCTTCTGATTACCAGTTATGTGCTTTAGCCCACTACACCACCACCACTCACATATTTCTTTTATGTCCAGAACAAAAATGCCATCCAGCAGGAAAAGCATGCTAAAGAAATCATCAGAAAAATATGTTTTTGACTATTGATGATAAAATGTTACATATCGCATAGCTTTCTAATGACACCAAGATTAAGCTGCTATTCCACTCAGAGAAGTTATTCAATGAAACAATGAGTGTGGTGCATGAACTGAAAATTAGACTGAATGTCAATGGATGAGCACATCTGTGATGGCTAAAATGCCACCTGCATTTCAGATCTGTATATTTTTATGGAATGTGATAGTGAGAAAAATAAAATCTTATTCTAGTGCTTGCTGTCATCTAGTGGAACAAAATAAGACTTTATTTTGGTAGAGTGAACAGAACCAGAATTACATGCTTACAAATTTTTAATTACAACAACTAAAGTTTATCATACAATATTTTTTATGGACAATTGGAGTCCTTTTTTATTATTTGGTGGGTTTTCTGAAAAATGTGACAATTTTGGCAATTAATCCACTGTATGTGTGTATGGTGAACTTAAAAATTTGAGTGTGAAAAATTGCAGATGGTAGCCCAAAAACATGGTAATGTTAACAAATGGAACCTTATTATAAATGTTACCGATGAAGTTGTAAGCAATTTTATGTATAATGTTTACATTGTAGCTATACTTTTGTAACAGTGTGAACTGTGAACTTTAATGTTTATGGACTGGCCACATTGACTTGTGCTGTAAGTGTCTCACTTCAGCCACAATCTTTTGTGTTTTGTTTTTTAATAAAAGTGGGACGAGTCTAAATATGTTTTGTGGTGATCAACATTATGACACAAATATTGTTGTTTGAGCTTAACTTCTATTAATCCCGAAACATTTGCTTCAGAGAAAGTCTTTTGGCAATGAATATCCCCTGTGTTCAGGTAGGGCCCTCTCCATTTACTCTCAACCTCTTTAGAGTGGCTGAAAAATTGCATCCCATCGATTTTGTAGGTGAAGTGCCATGGATGAAAGTTCAGGTGGAGTAATAGACACGAAGAGTGCAGCATGCCAAGGAGAGAGAGAAAGAGGGTGCTGAGAAAGATGCTGACGGGATTTTCTATTCCATGTGATTGTCTCATCTTGTAAGTGACATCATGGAATGAATATTGACATGCACTTGAAGCTGCAAGCACAACAGGAACACAAGGACGGTACCATTAGTACAGAAATGCATGTTTGTGTGCAACGTTTTGGAAAAAAGAATTTGCAAGAAGAGATGCACATTAAAGAAAGTTTGTTGTGTGTCTGTGAAGGTTTTTTGGGGGGAACAGTTGGTTTAAATTATGCAGGGGCAGCCGAATAGAGTCAGGATGTCACATGTCACTCTGAGGCATGTCTGTGCGGGACAGGAAACACGGATAGATAGGCCTCTCCTGCTTGGGGGTAACAGATGGGCCAATTTTGTCAGTGGTTTTGATACATTAGTGTCGTTAAGTCAACTCTAAATTCGGACACTGCTGAGGTCAGCACTCCACTTCTGCTGCCCTGCAGGAATGATTTTGTTAGGTTTCCAGTGTTTAATCTCTTTATATGGCCTAGACCTATACAACAGGAGTGTTTAGTGTAAGCAGAACACATTTAGTGCGCTGTTTACTGAAGGTCAATGCGCTTTGGATAATGGCAGTCATTACAGGAGCCATAACAATCAAGAGAGTAATTGTATATTTGAGAATTCTGGATAAGAGATTTTTCTGCTGGCAGCAATAAGTGACAAAGGAGGACATGTGTTTTCAGTCTTTTTTCAAATCGAATGAAAATTCAATTTCTAAAAAAAACTAAAACAAAATAAAAAAACAAATTTGGTAGATAGAAATTGCAGTCATGACTCACATTTATTTTCAGATATTCCTAGAATTCTTAGAGTGTTTTTCTCTCTCTTGAACATGGTCCATGTGAATGGTTAGATGGTCAGTTCTGTAGAAGTCATGGATATTAACTGTAGAAGGACTCACATCTTCTGTTATTAGTTAGGGGCCAAGCCCCCAAGGGGCTAGCCCCTATTGTATCGTTTGTATTATTATTATTATTCTGGCTGGGAATCTATGGCAGCCCCATGAACCGTACATAGGAAAATTATGAAATCTGGCACACTGATAAGGGTAGGCATGAACAGCCCCCATACCAAATTTGGGGTCTCTAGGACAGTTGTAATTATTTTGACGCAACCACCATGTCAAAATTTTACTTTTCTTTTATACGTGTCTTTTGAACCATGTGTCCAAGAAACAAACTTGCATTTGATATACTCTGCTCCTGATGATTAACGTTAGATGTTCTAGTACGCAGAGATCTGAAACGTCTGTAATTTTGTAAACATATCACCAACAGGAGAACGGATATCCAAATAACAAAGAAGTGTACAACACTTGCGTTACAGTGTGTGTATTCACACATATACCTGATGCTATCTACCTTTACATTAGCGACAGTAACTCGGCTGTTAGCTGCATAGCTAATGTTACAGCCACATTCTACGTGTAACAAGCTAGGTAACCATAAATAGTAAAGCAACACAATTATATATAATTAGTTGACTTACTTGTCCGAGGTTTGTAGGTGAGCCAAAGAGAGTTGGTACTGATCCAGACTTCAGTTTCAGACGTTCAGCATGCCCAGCTCTGAACTGACCCATGTTGTGAAAACAGTCGTCTGTGAAATGTTTGGCGCAGACATACAAAAATTTGGTGTGTTGTGTCGGTGCATTCCCAGAGTAAATGAAATTTATCCATTGATCCTTCTGGGGATTGGATGAAGGAAGTAAAAAAAGACTTCTGTGATCATTTGTCCATTCAATTATTGAGCAACTTTTGTGCTTCGATCGGTCGGGGGGGGGAGGTAACCTTTCCCCCGTATGACGTCATACAGGGGAGATTTAAGATCAGCCAGACTGAGATCTCATTTTCTCACAGGCAGAGAAAGATAGCAAAACTCGGTTTACACCGACTGAAATTTCTAGACACGAGGGGACCAAATACAGGCTAGGGGAACTAATATTAATGTTAAAAAACCAGTGGTTAACTAATTGGAATACAGGTCAAAAGGTTGTCAGGTTGAGTCCAGGAAAGATAATTTTTAAAATGTGTACTTCTGTTGATCTCTCTGAGTCTTCATTTTTTGATACCTACAATGTAGTTAGAGCATTGTGCACAGTGGTTAGAGCTCTGGGCTTCAGTTCAAAGGACTGGTGAACCCCGGTTCGATACCCACTTCAGCTGGTATAAACGTTGTGATTCTGTTGTGCCAGAGCTCTTTGCATTGTGCTTAGGGAATGGCTTTAGGGCTTGGCCTCGTAATTGCTGCTTGCAGCTATATTTTCCTGCAGTCTAAGTTGGTATAATGACAAGAATAGAGTACTGTTAGAAATATTAGTTCAGCATTTGTAATAAAACAAGATAAGGTTATTGACATCAGTTATTTGTATTGCATAAATAAATAATGTATATAATGAGTAACCAAATGTGTTAATAGACGTTTACTTTCTTATAATACAGCGTTTGATAGGAGGATGGCTACATTTTGATGCCTGTATTTGATTGGTTGGTCTAAAAAATATTTCAATTATTACGAATTGTCATAAAACTATGTTGTTGTTGTTTTTTTGATAGACGAAGAAAAATTTGTTTTCATCTGGGAAAAAAAACCTAGTTCTGTTATTGGACAATTTTGCATTTTCTTGATGTGAAAAGGCCTTTGTTGTCACTCTTCATTGATATGACATTGGGTGTCCGATAAAGAACTTCCTCAGTAGTGATTTGCAGGAAGCTTTGGATATTTCTATTAGCGTGATTTCCACACCCCCAGTGTTGTTGTTTTTATGGGACAGCCTGAAATGGCTTTTTGATGGACAGCATCAGTGTGCCTTCAGGTCTGCTGAATTGAATATATCCCTGTGTACATATAACCATGACAACTGCTATTGTCTGCTGTCACTCGTGGTCCCTTTTAACATCTCATATTTTGGTATTCAATCTGTGACCATGGCTGGGTCTACCAGGGGTGCAGTATTCTGCAATTTAAACCAGATGAGAGCCTCTTATTAATAAAGTGTTGGGGTGTGCCCATCCCCACCTGGGCTTATGGCCATTGACTGATCAATAACCGATCCTGTCTCACTGACTCCAGATTGCTTTGCCTGAGCAAATAGGGCCCTGCACTCTCACTGCTTTAATGGAGAGTATAACTTACAAATGAGAAAGTCTATATTTTCTATAGGGCTGCAACTTTCCAAGTTGGGGGTTTATCAATTAAAGAATCATTAGATTGTAATTTTTTATTATTTAGACTTTTCAGTTTAGTTTATATGAATTTTGATAAAGCATCAAATAATCACATAATGCACACCATTTGCTCTTTGTTTTGTTGACACTAAAAAGCTTGCTGTCTTTGTTGGAAAGTAACAAGAGAGAAAAAATTATAATTTTAAAATTTTTAATTGCCCTACTCATTTGCTTCCACACAAAATCTTCAGCCTGGTCTCACAGAATTGTGTTACTATACATACAATTATGCAAAATTATTTTTATGAGACTCCTTGAACATTTATCGGCAGTTTTCTGGTGAAATGAACTATAAAACTGCTACAACAAATTATCAAATTGTGTGGCAGCTCACAAGATAGAGGTTAAGCTTGGTTGCACATGCGATGCAAAGGAACAGATAGGAGTCCTGGAGAGTTTTGCACAGGGGTGTCGGACTGGGGGGGTAAAGGGTACCAAGTACCCAGGGCCCGAGGCAGGGGGGGGCCCTTAGAAGTCAGTTTTCTATACATACATATTTGGTACGGGGGCCCAGCAAGATGGTTTGTACCCAGGGCCCAAAATTTGGTGCTACGCCCCTGGTTTTGCAAGTTGATATGCTAGCAGAAGGTGACATAGAAGCACCATAAAATAACATGGTTGCTTCAGCAATTTTATTTTTCACATAATATGTTTTTCTAATGGTTCAGTTTGCAAAGTTACACCAGTTTCATACACTAACCTGCAAACTCATCGTCACTTTCATTCTTGAAGTACAAAAACCTTTAGAACTTTTGCATGTATCTTGTGCAAAGAGCTTTTGTGTTGTGAAATCTGTGCCT